>NC_064649.1:90187469-90490500 GCF_023864345.2 Schistocerca serialis cubense | reverse complement strand
GGTTCTGCTCTCGGTTTCTGTTCTCGTTTCTCCCCTCGGAACTGCGTCTGTCTCACGGTGGGAAGGTATGAAATGCATTTAGGCATTCTTGTGGTAGTCTGTGGTATTCCATTTGCTCACTCGTTACTCGTGTTACTTTGGATAATTTAATGTCACGATTTATTCGGAGCTATGTGACATACTACTGGATTTGCTTATGTCAGGGTTTTCATGGAAGGTGTTGGATTTGCCTGACACCTTGCAGACCCTTCACTGCAGAGTTCTGGTAAGGCGCCTTCTCTGTGCGGTAGTGGGGCTGTGTGCACTGTAGTTGTGGATGAGGGACTTCCGGCAAACACCAGCCAGTTTGATAGATCCCCTGACGTCATTGTTGCCGTGGTTGTCCGTTGACCGGGTGTGCCACCTTCCGTGCAGAACACGATCGTCTGTTGACAGTTTGTATGATTATACCGCGAATTAAACACAGAATGGGGAAATAGCAATTTGCTCCTTCAATTTTGGACACTACTGTAATTACAGTAAACGGGAACTGCTAATATTTACAGAATTAATACGCTGTCAGAATTAAATATACAGTAGTTATGCACTTTCAATAAACTTATCATACAAAAAAAACCTAATATTGACTGTTGTGACCAAGTGCTATCAAAAATGAAATCTAACAGAGATTTTTACTTGAACTGGTCAAACAATCACTTTCGAGGTATTCATCTATTGAATAGAAGGAGTTGTCTGTCAAAAAGTCTTTCGAACTCTGTTTAAACTGTGCTTTATCTGAAACGAACTTTTCAATGGTTTAATTTTATTGAAAATGTGTGTTCAAATGGTTCAAATGGCTCTGAGCACTATGGGACTTAACATACGAGATCATCAGTCCCCTAGAACTTAGAACTACTTAAACCTAACTAACCTAAGGACATCGCGCAGTGGCTAGCACACTGGACTCGCATTTGGGAGGACGACGGTTCAATCCCGCGTCCGGCCATCCTGATTTAGGTTTTCCGTGATTTCCCTAAATCGCTCCAGGCAAATGCCGGGATGATTCCTTTCAAAGGGCACGGCCGACTTCCTTCCCCATCCTTCCCTAATCCGATGAGACCGATGACCTCGCTGTCTGGTCTCCTTTCCCAAAAAGAACCAACAAAAAACCACCTTAGGACATCACACACATCCATGCCCGAGGCAGGATTCGAATCTGCGACCGTAGCGGTCACGCGGTTCCAAACTGAAGCGCCTAGAACCGCACGGCCACATCGGCTGGCGAAAATGTGTCTTCCTTTGTATTGGACCAAGATAAGTGACTTTATGTACAAGGTGTACAACTTTGCTTCCGCCGTTTTTTCCCCAACATTTGAGGCTTGAATAAAACAAATTGCGTACACATCTATCGTTCAAAGAATTTTCCATCGCTGTCCACTACTTTCTCCCATATTTCGGGCAGTGTACGAATCGCGCATCGAAAAAAATTGTTCATCTTCTGAAGCGATCCACGAATCGATCCAATTTCTGAGAGATCGGAAGTGTTGCTCTGCCAGGCCATGCACCATTGATGTAAACAGGTGATAGTCAGAGGGAGCAATAGCTGGAGAATACGGCGGGTGGCGTAGCACTTCCAATTTTAACGTTTCCACGTACGTTTTGAGCTCTTTTGTAACGTGGGGTCGAGCTTTGCCATGCTACAAAATGACTTTATCGTGCCTCTCCCTGTATTGCGACCGTTTGTCTTTTAATATTCTACTCAGACGCATTAATTGCGTTCCATAACGAGCACCTGTGATTGTTTCACTTGGTTTTAACACCTCGTAGTACACGACGCCGAGCAGGTACCACCAAATGCAGAGCATGATCTTGGAGCCGTGAATATTCGGTTTGGCCGTCGACGTGGAAGCATGGCCGGGATATCACCATGAGCCGGCCGGAGTGGCCGTACGGTTCTAGGCGCTACAGTTTGGAGCCGAGCGACCGCTACGGTCGCAGGTTCGAATCCTGCCTCGAGCATGGATGTGTGTGATGTCCTTAGGTTAGTTAGGTTTAATTAGTTCTAAGTTCTAGGCGACTGATGACCTCAGAAGTTAAGTCTCATAGTGCTCAGAGCCATTTGAACCGTTATCCCCATGATTTTTTGCGTTTACGGTTATAATAATGAACCCATTTTTCGTCGCTGGTCACAATGCGATGCAGAAATCCCTTCAGTTTTTGCCTCTGAAGCAACTGTTCACAAACACAAAGACATCGTACAACGTCTCTTGGTTTCAGCTCACCCGAGACCCAACTTTCTTCTTTCTGAATCATGCCCATAGCCGTGAGACGTTTTAAAATGGCTTGCTGTGTCACTCGCACTAACCGTGCCAATTCTTCTTGAGTTTGACGCGGGTCTTCACTCAGCAGTGTCTCCAGTTCTGCATCTTCGAAAACATTCTCTCTTCCACCACTATGCCGGTCTACGACGTTAAAATCACCGTTCTTGAGGCGTTGAAACCACTCACGACACGTTCTCTCACTAACAGCGTCCCTACCATACGTACCTGAGAGCATTCGATGAGACTCAGCCGCTGTTTTCTTCGTACTGAAACAAAAGAGTAACACCTCCCGCAAATGCCGATAATTAGGCTCGTATACTGACATTTTCAATGAAGGACAACTTTATGATGCCGACACAAATCGACTAATGTTTAAATGAAGTTACGTTGATCGAGGTCCAAGCTAACTGCCTGACGTCTGAGATCTGTTTCTTTCGACCGCTACTCACCGTTGTCGCCGCCTATCGGCAAACGGTGGAAGCAAAGTTTTACGCGTTATAAAAAAATGGCTCTGAGCACTATGGGACTTAACATCTGTGGTCATCAGTCCCCTAGAACTTAGAACTACTTAAACCTAACTAACCTAAGGACATCACACAACACCCAGCCATCACGAGGCAGAGAAAATCCCTGACCCCACCGGAATTCGAACCCGGGAACCCGGGCGTGGGAAGCGAGAACGCTACCGCACGACCACGAGATGCGGGCTTTACGCGTTATAGATTGTTCTTATTCCTAGTATTGATGCTATGTATTGAGCTATTGGCTGTAAATAGAGACATATCACTTGCAGCAAATTTCATTAAGGAATAAATATCCTGAGAAGCAGTGGTTAGAATACAAATTTCCTTCAACAGATTTCTAGATGATGCTCTTGAATTTACGCCAAAAATCAGTCTTATTACACGTTAAAAACTTTTACCCGGTCTGACGAGTTACCGCCACAATATCATCCCGTATGACATAATAGAATGAAAGTAAGAAACAAAAGTTTCGCTCAGAGTTTGTTATGGCTTTCATTGAGATGATGTGCGAGAGGCGTTCAATAAGTAATGCTACACATTTTTAACCAAACAAATACTGTTTTTGCCTTGTTTCACAAATTTGTGAAACAAGGGTGAAAGACATTGTTTAGGCAATTTACAATGTTTCACCAAGAACCCATAGTTGATACAATTAAAATGACAACGCATGGTTTTTCTCGTCCCATTTCGGTTCAAAAAAGCGCGGAATTTTCTTGATGCCATCATCAAAATCATTAATTACATATAAAACTTATTACTAAATAATCGTTTATTGAAAATACACTACTGGTCATTAAAATTGCTACACCAAGAAGAAATGCAGATGATAAACGGGTATTCATTGGACAAATACATTATACTAGAACTGACATGTGATTACATTTTCATTCAATTTGGGTGCATAGATCCTGAGAAATCAGTACCCAGAACAACCACCTCTGGCCGTAATAACGGCCTTGATACGCCTGGGCATTGAGTCAAACAGTGTTTGGACGGCGTGTACAGGTACAGCTGCCCATGCAGCTGCAACACGATATCACAGTTCATCAAGAGTAGTGACTGGCCTATTGTGACGAGCCAGTTGCTCGGCCAACATTGACCAGACGTTTTCAGTTGGTGAGAGATATGGAGAACGTGCTGGCCAGGGCAGCAGTCGAACATTTTCTGTGTCCAGAAAGGCCCGCAGAGGACGTGCAACATGCGGTCGTGCATTATTCTGCTGAAACGTAGGGTTTCGCAGGGATCGAATGGAGGGTAGAGTCACGGGTCGTGACACATCTGAAATATAACGTCCACTGTTCAAAGTGCCGTCAGTGCGAACAAGAGGTGACCGAGACGTGTAACCAATGGCACCCCATACCATCACGCTGGGTGATACGCCAGTATGGCGATGACGAATACACGCTTCGAATGTGCGTTCACCGCGATATCGCCAAACGCGGATGCGACCATCATGATGCTGTACACAGAACCTAGATTCAACCGAAAAAATGACGTTTTGCCATTCGTGCTCCCAGGTTCGTCGTCGAGTACACCACCGCAGGCACTCCTGTCTGTGATACAGCGTCAAGGGTAACCGCAGCCATGGTCTCCAAGCTGATAGTGGGTGCTGCTGCAAACATCGTCGAACTGTTCGTGCAAATGGTTGTTGTCTTGTAAACGTCCCCATCTGTTGACTCAGGGATTGAGACGTGGTTGCACGATCCGTTACAGCCATGTGGATAAGATGCCCGTCATTTCGACTGCTAGTGATACGAGGCCGTTGGGATCCAGCACGGAGTTCCGTATTACCCTCCTGAACCCACCTATTCCATATTCTGCTAACAGTCATTGGACGCTGACCAACGCGAGCAGCAATGTCGCGATACGTTAAACCGCAATCGCGATAGGCTACATTCCGACCTTTATCAAAAGTCGGAAACGTGATGGTACGGATTTCTCCTCCTTACACGAGGCATAACAACAACGTTTTACCATTCAATGCCGGTCAACTGCTGTTTGTGTATGAGAAATCGGTTGGAAACTTTCCTCATGTCAGCACGTTGTAGGTGTTGCCCCCGGCGCCAACCTCGTGTGAATGCTTTGAAAAGCTAATCAATTTCATATCGCAGTATCTTCTTCCTGTCGATTAAATTTCGCGTCTGTAGCACGTCATCTTCGTGGTGTAGCAATTTTAATGGCCAGTAGTG
Source organism: Schistocerca serialis cubense (assembly GCF_023864345.2). NCBI lineage: Eukaryota > Metazoa > Arthropoda > Insecta > Orthoptera > Acrididae > Schistocerca > Schistocerca serialis. The sequence continues at coordinate 90,485,487 of NC_064649.1, read as the reverse complement.
TACTTTGTGAAGGGATAAGAAATGTAGATCTGTGTCGGGTTTACGTCTTGAGATGAGATGTCTGTATTCAGGAAAGATACGCGCACTTTTTAGCTGAGGTGGTGGTGGTGGTGGTGGTGGTGGTGGTGGTGGTGGTTAGTGTTTAACGTTCCGTCGACAACGAGGTCATTAGAGACGGAACGCAAGCTCAGGTTAAGGAAGGATTGGGAAGGAAATCGGCCGTGCCCTTTCAAAGGAACCATCCCGGCATTTGCCTGAAACGATTTAGGGAAATCACGGAAAACCTAAATCAGGATGGCCGGAGATCGGATTGAACCGTCGTCCTCCCGAATGCGATTTTAGCTGAGGCACAAGGTAACGGCTTCCTTTTCGCGTTACAGTTTCGAATTATTTGATCGAAATCTGCTGCTTGAGTTACACCTGCCTTCACTGTAAGTGGCGCTAAACGGCCTCGTATTTTTCAGTTGCACGTGCAAGGCTGGCTACGCGCGAACCAACGGGACGTGCCTGTCGCCCTGCGAAGCCCGCGGCTGCGAACACGGCTCCTGTACCGACCTGAACACCTGCACGTGCGACGCGGGATACGAGAAGCCAGGTGAGTGAGTGTACAGGTGGTCTCTCTCTCTCTCTCTCTCTCTCTCTCTCTCTCTCTCTCTCTCTTCACGGTGCAGCACTACAGGAACACGGAAATCCCTGGCAGCAGCCAATTAATACAGTGTAAGACCACCCGAAAGTTGGTTAAAGCATTACTGTGCTTTATACATGCTTTTTAAATAGCACGCTGCATTTTTTTTTTTTTTTGAGCCGTTGGATTTAAGGAAAGCAGGAAAAGTGTGGACGGGGCCTAATCAGTTACCGTTGGTCGCACAGAAAACACATACACTTTCTTTAAAAAATAACTCTCAAAAATCATTTTAAGAAATTTTACTACACTGACGGTCGAAGACCTTACTAGGAAAGAACTGCAAATTATTGGTCGGCTGAAGGGCACAATGCTACAGACAACCAATGGCTGAAGACCTGATTAAGAAAGTTCTAAATTCATTCGTGGCCTGAAGGCCACAGGCAATTTCAGAATACTCAACGGCTGAAGGCCGGAATTACTAATAAGGTTGACAATTAGACGTTAAAATACTAAAACCGTTTTTTAAACAACGTTAATAAACTGTAACAAGTTACAGTGACATCTGAAGGCCTTACTAAGACAAATGGTTCAAATGGCTCTGAGCAGTATGGGAGTCGACATCTGAGGTCATCAGTACCCTAGAACTTAGAACTAACTAACCTAAGGACATCAGAAGCATCCATGTCAGAGGCAGGATTCGAACCTGCGACCGTAGCGGTCGCGCGGTTCCAGACTAAAGTGCCCAGAACCGCTCGGCCACTGCTGCCGGCCTTAGTAAGACACAATTTAAAACTATTTGTCGGCTGAAAGCCACAAGCAATTTCGGAATACACAACGGCTGAAGGCCTGAATTACAAGTGAGGAAGGCAGTTACAAATTAAACCATTACGGCAAATTTTAAACAGTTGTGATAACCTGAGCACGTAAGACGGAGTGATCCACAGACAGTGCTCCCTGGATCGACCTGAGGAAGGTGACTACAGCTGTGTAAGCGGTGAGACAGGCAATCAAGAGTTATGTTCACGTAAGGATGGCAACTCAAAATAGAGACTGTTTAAAAGCCAACCAACCTTCTTAGCAAATCCACCTAACACCAGATAACCATTCCAACGATGGAATAATTCAGGCGAAAGCGAAGTGACAGACAGTTCTGTGTCTCCAGAGTCCGGTGTCTGAAACACCAAAAGGCAGAAGGAACCACTATAACCAAGGTAGACAAAGAAAACAGTTATCCATACCCTCAATCAAGGAAGCTGTCAAACTACACGCCATGCCGGACAGCATCGCCAAGACGAGGAAAGTATGCTGCTGCAAAATACGCTAACCTCCAGGGCAGGTAACTGGGGCGTTAACGGCCACTAGGCAGTAGGATACCGATGGTTGCACTTCGGCCATAATAACACTAAATGCAAACTAACATCAAGCAATAGAAGGCGGCTAATAGCTTCCACCATACTATCAGACTCCACTTGTTGCGGTTGGTCTCACTGACCCCAGGAGCAGCAACATGCAAACTGTGGTGTCACCGCCAGACACCACACTTGCTAGGTGGTAGCTTAAATCGGCCGCGGTCCATTTAGTACATGTCGGACCCGCGTGTCGCCACTGTGTGATCGCAGACCGAGCTCCACCACAAGGCAGGTCTCGACATACGATAGAGCACTCGCACCAGTTGTACGGACGACATTGCTAGCGACCATACGGACGAAGCCTTCCTCTCATTTGCCGAGAGACAGTTAGAATAGCCTTCTGCTAAGTCCATGGCTACGACCTAGCAAGGCGCCAATTGTAACAGTGCATGTATCTTACGAGTCGCATTTGTATAGTCAAGAGAGATGTATCACAAGGAGTAATTAAAGTTAAGTATAAAGCAGCTACGTACTTTTCTTGCTACCATTCAATAGTTATCCTGTTCCAGAATTCACGCCCGTCTGCGTTAGATAGCGTGCCTATCGGCCCCCTCAAAATTACACTGTGTCGGCACTTCTGTCAACACATCACAAACAACAGCGAGATCCCAAACAATGGAGGTCTCAGTACTGGACACGGTTCACTCAACTTCAAAAGTCCTGGGTTCGGTCGTCGGCTACAGCCCCTCGGTCCGACAGTGCCTGTGCGCCGCCAGCGGTCCCGGTCTGCCCTCGCGCTGTGGACCTCCTCGCTGCTCCGTTCGAAGCCCCACTACCGACACCAGAATGCAGGCATCATTTAAATAACTGGACATTAATAAGCACACAAGAAAATACACACGCATCCGCGAAGACAATTCCACAATGCCTCAAACAATACTAAAAGTCACTGTGAAACACCATGGAAGAATTATACAGGGTGTTTCAAAAATGACCGGTATATTTGAAACGACAATAAAAACTAAACTAGCAGCGATAGAAATACACCGTTTGTTGCAATATGCTTGCGACAACAGTACATTTTCAGGCGGACAAACTTTCGAAATTACAGTAGTTACAATTTTCAATAACAGATGGCGCTGCAAGTGATGTGAAAGATATAGAAGACAACGCAGTCTGTGGGTGCGCCATTCTGTACGTCGTCTTTCTGCTGTAAGCGTGTGCTGTTCACAACGTGCAAGTGTGCTGTAGACAACATGGTTTATTCCTTAGAATAGAGGATTTTTCTGGTGTTGGAATTCCACCGCCTAGAACACAGTGTTGTTGCAACAAGACGAAGTCTTCAACGGAGGTTTAATGTAACCAAAGGACCGAAAAGGGATACAATAAAGGATCTGTTTGAAAAATTTCAACGGACTGGGAACGTGACGGATGAACGTGCTGGAAAGGTAGGGCGACCGCGTATGGCAACCACAGAGGGCAACGCGCAGCTAGTGCAGCAGGTGATCCAACAGCGGCCTCGGGTTTCCGTTCGCCGTTTTGCAGCTGCGGTCCAAATGACGCCAACGTCCACGTATCGTCTCATGCGCCAGAGTTTACACCTCTATCCATACAAAATTCAAACGCGGCAACCGCTCAGCGCCGCTACCATTGCTGCACGAGAGACATTCGCTAACGATATAGTGCACAGGATTGATGACGGCGATATGCATGTGGGCAGCATTTGGTTTACTGACGAAGCTTATTTTTACCTGGACGGCTTTGTCAATAAACAGAACTGGCGCATATGGGGAACTGAAAAGCCCCATGTTGCAGTCCCATCGTCCCTGCATCCTCAAAAAGTACTGGTCTGGGCCGCCATTTCTTCCAAAGGAATCATTGGCCCATTTTTCAGATCCGAAACGCATCACGCTATCTGGACATTCTTCGTGAATTTGTGGCGGTACAAACTGCCTTAGACGACACTGCGAACACCTCGTGGTTTATGCAAGATGGTGCCCGGCCACATCGCACGGCCGACGTCTTTAATTTCCCGAATGAATATTTCGATGATCGTGTGATTGCTTTGGGCTATCCGAAACATACAGGAGGCGGCGTGGATTGGCCTCCCGATTCGCCAGACATGAAAGACCAGGTGTACCGCCAGAATCCAGAAACAATTGAACAGCTGAAGCAGTACATCTCATCTGCATGTGAAGCCATTCCGCCAGACACGTTGTCAAAGGTTTAGGGTAATTTCATTCAGAGACTACGCCATATTATTGCTACGCATGGTGTATATGTGGAAAATATCGTACTATAGAGTTTCCCAGACCGCAGCGCCATCTGTTGTTGAAAATTGTAACTACTGTAATTTCGAAAGTTTGTCTGCCTGAAAATGTACTGTTGTCCCAAGCATATTGCAACAAACGGTGTATTTCTATCGCTGCTCGTTTAGTTTTTAAAATGGTTCAAATGGCTCTGAGCACTATGGGACTTAACATCTTAGGTCAGCAGTCCCCTAGAACTTAGAACTACTTAAACCTAACTAACCTAAGGACAGCACACAACACCCAGCCATCACGAGGCAGAGAAAATCCCTGACCCCGCCGGGAATCGAACCCGGGAACCCGGGCGTGGGAAGCGAGAACGCTACCGCACGACCACGAGATGCGGGCCTTTAGCTTTTATTGCCGTTTCAAATATACCGGTCTTTTTGGAAACACCCTGTAAGTTGTCACAAACACAGAGAAGCCAGAAGCGGTCGGAAAACCAAATGCACGTTGTGGCCTGTGACGACCGACACCGACCGAAGGAACAACCAACGGTCGTCCCCACTCATGTCAGGCACGGGAAAGATCCCAGTATAAACCGTCGACTGACAACTCATTGCCATGCGGGCACTTCGACAGGCAGACAAACACACAGGTGAAAGTTGCCCTATAATATCACGGTCCATTCAGCTAAAACTCTCGTGACTACATGCTTCCGCCGAACGGTCCATGTGTGTCGCCAGCAGTCGTGCGAGTAGTGGCTGTCCGGCCCTCACTGCTGCTCCGTCCCAACTCAACTCCCCCCGACACACGACGAGCCGCGAATACTAGAGGCCGCTCCAAAGATGGTACTACAGTACGCGCTATCGATAAGCGCTGCTGCCACTCTCGGACAGACAAGGTCAGAAAACGTAGTGGCGCCCCAGTGAGCACACTAAGAAAACGAGGCGCCACTATCGCTATTACAATACACGAAGCTACACTCCTGGAAATGGAAAAAAGAACACATTGACACCGGTGTGTCAGACCCACCATACTTGCTCCGGACACTGCGAGAGGACTGTACAAGCAATGATCACACGCACGGCACAGCGGACACACCAGGAACCGCGGTGTTGGCCGTCGAATGGCGCTAGCTGCGCAGCATTTGTGCACCGCCGCCGTCAGTGTCAGCCAGTTTGCCGTGGCATACGGAGCTCCATCGCAGTCTTTAACACTGGTAGCACGCCGCGACAGCGTGGACGTGAACCGTATGTGCAGTTGACGGACTTTGAGCGAGGGCGTATAGTGGACATGCGGGAGGCCGGGTGGACGTACCGCCGAATTGCTCAACACGTGGGGCGTGAGGTCTCCACAGTACATCGATGTTGTCGCCAGTGGTTGGCGGAAGGTGCACGTGCCCGTCGACCTGGGACCGGACCGCAGCGACGCACGGATGCACGCCAAGACCGTAGGATCCTACGCAGTGCCGTAGGGGACCGCACCGCCACTTCCCAGCGAATTAGGGACACTGTTGCTCCTGGGGTATCGGCGAGGACCATTCGCAACCGTCTCCATGAAGCTGGGCTACGGTCCCGCACACCGTTAGACCGTCTTCCGCTCACGCCCCAACATCGTGCAGCCCGCCTCCAGTGGTGTCGCGACAGGCGTGAATGGAGGGACGAATGGAGACGTGTCGTCTTCAGCGATGAGAGTCGCTTCTGCCTTGGTGCCAATGATGGTCGTATGCGTGTTTGGCGCCGTGCAGGTGAGCGCCACAATCAGGACTGCATACGACCGAGGCACACAGGGCCAACACCCGGCTTCATGGTGTGGGGAGCGATCTCCTACACTGGCCGTACACCACCGGTGATCGTCGAGGGGACACTGAATAGTGCACGGTACATCCAAACCGTCATCGAACCCATCGTTCTACCATTCCTAGACCGGCAAGGGAACTTGCTGTTCCAACAGAACAATGCACGTCCGCATGTATCCCGTGCCACGCAACGTACTCTAGAAGGTGTAAGTCAACTACCCTGGCCAGCAAGATCTCCGGATCTGTCCCCCATTGAGCATGTTTGGGACTGGATGAAGCGTCGTCTCACGCGGTCTGCACGTCCAGCACGAACGCTGGTCCAACTGAGGCGCCAGGTGGAAATGGCATGGCAAGCCGTTCCACAGGACTACATCCAGCATCTCTACGATCGTCTCCATGGGAGAATAGCAGCCTGCATTGCTGCGAAAGGTGGATATACACTGTACTAGTGCCGACATTGTGCATGCTCTGTTGCCTGTGTCTATGTGCCTGTGGTTATCATGTGATGTATCTGACCCCAGGAATGTGTCAATAAAGTTTCCCCTTCCTGGGACAATGAATTCACGGTGTTCTTATTTCAATTTCCAGGAGTGTATGAACGGCATCAACGTGAGCCGCACACGATTTGTGTGTGTGTGTGTGTGTGTGTGTGTGTGTGTGTGTGTGTCTGTGTGTGTGTGTGTGCGTGTTTTTATATTCTATATTCTCTCGTCAAGGTCTGTTCGACGGCATATTCACGTAAACACAACATTATTCAAACCGTAAGACGAAGCTGACTGTGTCTCTCCACTTCTAGGACACACTGCAAATACCCAGTGAAGCGTAAGTCCTCCTCTTCTTGGAGCCAGTAGTAAACAAGTTAATACACAAGGAAAATGCATACCGTTCAGTGAGCCGCCTTGACTTGAAACTCTGTTCCACTGCAATAGAAGCGACACCACTAAATTCTGCGGCTTTGTCTATGAAAAGTCTATGAAACCTGGTAGTCAAGGAAGGCTGGATTCGGTTGCGAGTGTGGACGACGCTGTAATCAGTTACTATAGGTTCCCCTTTTTACAATTACGCACCTTTATTTTAAAACGGTAATTCCAGACTCAGCAATAAATAGAGATAACACGCTTTATTAATGAAGGAATAAACAACTGTGTAATTAATAGTGCTTTCAGTGAGTTACAATTTACCGAACGAGCATAAAATACAGACTCAGCAAATAATGTATTAGAAACAAGCATTTAGAATTTTCAGGCAAGTAACCACAGTCACGGCTGAAGGCCTTCAACGCCAAGAATGGCAATTACAAAAAAAATTTAACGAACATAGTGTGATACAGCAATGCAATAGCAAAGGTTAATTTAAAAAGACAGGCAACTGATCACCAAACGGGTGAGACAAAAGGATAGTAAACTTGGTAGCACAACCATTTAAACCTGCTGTAACGCCAAGAATGGCAATTATATTACAAAATTTAGAAATACTGCAATAAATAATACAATAATAAAACACACAAGGGCCAATCACAGACGGTGCTCCAGGAATCGACCTCTGAGTAGGTTTCGAGCGATGATATAGGCAGCCAAGAGTCGCATTCACTTCGCAAGATGCTAACTCAGACTAGTGGCAGTTTAACGAGTGAGTAATGATAATCTTGCTGAAGCTACCTGACGTCCGAAAAACCAAATGCAACGATGGAACAATACGCCAAAGCCGGGACCGGCGGTCTGGACTCCGCCTGCATAATACTGTGCTTAGAGCGCCCGGAACGAGAAAGGAACTACTACCACCAAGGTAGAAGAATAGCGAACCGGCCTACAATCAAGAAACCAAAACTACACGCCTCACCAGACAGCAGCGGCAAGACGAGGAAACGTACACTGCCGTTACAAACACTAACCCCATGGGGGGGGTAAATGGGGCGTTAGCGGCCATGAGGCAGGAAAAATACCGCTGGTTGAACGAAACAAATAGTAACAAACTGAACGCAATAAGTAGTAACAAGAAGTCGAGGTAAACCAATCAGATCCTCGTTCCCCAAGCACTCCACTCGCTGCCCTTCGCTTCAGCGACACTACGAGCAGCAACATGAACCCAAGTCACTGGAGAATCTCACAATGGAGGAGGTTTCTCTACTTGAATCCAAATGCACTCAGCTTGAAGCTTGCAGGATCCGGTTTACGGTGAGGTCGTGCGCCCTCGTCACCACAGCCCTTCCATCCGGCAGTCCATGCGTGCCTCCAGCGGTCCCGGCGTGTTTTGGCACAGCGCGGACCTGTCTCCTCCTGAGTCCCCAACTGAACTTTCACGCTGACACGACCCAGAAGAACCACGACGTCGCCCCAAAGATAGGGCAACAGTTACTACATACAGATAACCGCCGCTGCTGCCACTAGCAGACAGGCACTGCTTGTGAAACCAAGTGGCGCCAGTAAACACGAGACGTAGACAAAAACCGCAACCACGTCAACCAAACGATGTGGTCTGGCCTCCAACGAAGGACCGAAACCTACAAACAGCACCAACGCGAGCTGCAGCACGGCTCAGTATACGAGGACTGAGTGTCCTTGGGTTGAAGCTTCCAGTTCCCTGAAGCACGAAAAGAGTTCCTGTCGTGGCATAGCTCTCTGCAGAGATCCTCTACCAGGGCACCGTTTCGCCTCTCTTGGACCACAATAAAAGAAAAGCAATGACGATTCGACAGTTTTTAAAGAAAGGTTGCCTTTACTGTACACAATCTGCAGTTTAAAAGTACTGTACTATATCCACCGTCATCATACCATCGGCGTTTAGTAAGTAATGTAATACGTATTTTCCCAAAAGAAGATTGGTTTTATTGACCATTCCACTACACCACCTCATTCCCCACTCTTTTGGCTACAAAAAGCCACTTTTCAACCTAATCTCCGTTCAATGCGACGGCCTTGCGCCACTTTATTGGGCCTGTATGACCGCACGGTGCCATTCTACTTGTCGACTGCATCAATAACCTTGCATCATCTACGTACTGCTTCCCACAGAGTGTATAACACTATATTGCAAGTTTGCGCCAAGTGTAACAATATGCTCACAAACTAGCGTTACCTTCTGGGAGGAATTTGATGTTTGACCGTGTTTTTACCTAATGGAGAGAGGGTATCAAACAGTAATTTCATATCATTGGCAATTAATAGAAAACTTTACTTTGGGGTTAATGAGAGTTGAGAAGTGCATAAAAATGAAACAACAAACGGTCGCCAGCCTACTTAGGCATAATAATTAGAAACATTATGTTCAAGGAAATTGAACATGAGCAGCTAAAGTAACTTTCATTAACACTCCCTTTGAACAGTGCATTGGATACACAAGAATACAGGACGATCTAAGTGGTGGGTAGCAATAGTTACTTTTAATGCACCAGCTAGTAATCATAGAATGCAAGATTTTCCCTCAGCCCTCATAGTAACAGGCGTAATCACAATCATTACGTAACACAGTATTAAGATAAAACTGTACGGGGCACTGAACTAAATTTGGGCATGGAAAGAGTTCTGACTTAACTGGCCTAGAAATATTACAAATATAATTAAACAATACCACATATACAATTTTTATATTCTCATTAATATGCAAATATCTGATTTCTTTAGTAAAGCTAATATTCCAAATATCTTTTTGGTATGAGAAGAATATAATTGTGGACCCATAAATTGATACTGTCTCATTAGGCAAACTCTACGATAATTTCTGCAGTTAAGTTCAGTTCTGTCATAATTAATTATTAGTCCTACTTCGAATAGTTTAAATTTTCATCCTTCAAAGCTAATTACTCAACGCTGTACTCGATTAATCTCAACAAAAACATTCATGACAGCAATCAAGGCTACATCACTTTTCAAATAAGTTTAATTCTGTGTGCCTTTTCATCACCTGTGAAGCAGGTATTTTATACACTTTGGCACTGAATTATTGCACATTTAACACAAACAAATCATCGTTTGATTAGACACAGGGTACTCAGTTTTCTGCGCACTTAGGAAAGCATCCTGCATCGGTTCATGATCTGAATAAAGTTAGGGTTCAAAACACAAGTTTATAGCACTTCGATTATTATTGCAAACACTCACACAAATATACTGGTCCATGCTATAATACATATGTGTTCCTGAAGTTCGCGGAGCAGTGGCGCAATACGGGTGGCAAGAAATGAGGCGGCTGACTGGTCCCATGCTCTTTAGGAATTCTTCTAGGCGACGTATTTTTCTCGTTTTAGAGGCATTCCATAATACCATTCGACAGACAAATCCACATCCGAGGCAAGTTTTCAATATACACTACTCACCATTAAAATTGCTACACCAAGAAGAAAAGCAGATGATAAACGGGTATTCACTTTCTTTTTTTTTTTTTCTTTTTTTTTTTTTTTTTTTATTTGGTCATCAGTCTACCGACTGGTTTGATGCGGACCGCCACCAATCCCTTTCCTGTGCTAACCTCTTCATCTCAGAGTAGCACTTGCAACCTACGTCCTCTATTATTTCCTTGACGTATTCCAATTTCTGTCTTCCTCTACAGTTTTTGCCCTCTACAGCTTCCTCTAGTACTATGGAAGTCATTCCCTCATGTCTTATCAGATGTCCTATCATCCTGTCCCTTCTTCTTATCAGTGTTTTCCACATATTCCTTTCCTCTCCGATTCTGCGTGGAACCTCCTCATTCCTTACCTTATCAGTCCACCTAATTTTCAACATTCGCCTATAGCACCACATCTCAGATGCTTCGATTCTCTTCTGTTCCGGTTTTCCCACAGTCCATGTTTCACTACCATACAATGCTGTACTGCAGACGTACACCCTCAGAAATTTCTTCCTCAAATTAAGGCCGGTATTTGCTATTAGTAGACTTCTTTTGGCCAGGTCGACAAATCCTATGAAAGTGTCTTGGTTTTTCTTTAGCCTTGCTTCCATTATTAGCTGTAACGTCAGAATTGCCTCTCTCGTCCCTCTACTTTTCCTAAAGCCAAACTGATCGTCACCTAGCGCATTCTCAATTTTCTTTTCCATTCTTCTGTATATTATTCTTATAAGCAGCTTCGATGCATGAGCTGTTAAGCTGATTGTGCGATAATTCTCGCACTTGTCAGCTCTTGCCGTCCTCGGAATTGTGTGGATGATGCTTTTCCGAAAGTCAGATGGCATGTCGCCAGACTCATATATTCTACACACCAAAGTGAATAGTCGTTTTGTTGCCACTTCCCGCAATGATTTTAGAAATTCTGATGGAATGTTATCTATCCCTTCTGCCTTATTTGACCGTAAGTCCTCCAAAGCTCTTTTAAATTCCGATTCTAATACTGGATCCCCTATCTCTTCTAAATCGACTCCTGTTTCTTCTTCTATCACATCAGACAAATCTTCACCCTCATAGAGGCTTTCAATGTATTTTTTCCACCTATCTGCTCTCTCCTCTGCATTTAACAGTGGAATTCCCGTTGCACTCTTAATGTTACCACCGTTGCTTTTAATGCCACCAAAGGTTGTTTTGACTTTCCTGTATGCTGGGTCTGTCCTTCCGACAATCATATCTTTTTCGATGTCTTCACATTTTAGACAAATATATTATACTAGAACTGACATGTGATTACATATTCACGCAATTTGGGTGCATAGATTCTCAGAAATCAGTACCCAGAACAACCACCTCTGGCCGTAATAACGGCCTTGATACGCCTGGGCATATAGTCAGAGTTTGGATGGCGTGTACTGGTACAGCTGCCCATGCAGCTTCAACACGATACCCCAGTTCATCAAGAGTAGTGACTGGCGTATTGTGACGAGCCAGTTGCTCGGCCACCATTGACCAGACGTTTTAATTGATGAGAGATCTGGCGTGCCACAGGGGAGTGTTACGGGACCATTGCTTTTCACAATATATATAAATGACCTAGTAGATAGTGTCGGAAGTTCCATGCGGCTTTTCGCGGATGATGCTGTAGTATACAGAGAAGTTGCAGCATTAGAAAATCGTAGCGAAATGCAGGAAGATCTGCAGCGGATAGCCACTTGGTGCAGGGAGTGGCAACTGACCCTTAAAATAGACAAATGTAATGTATTGCGAATACATATAAAGAAGGATCCTTTATTGTATGATTATATGATAGCGGAACAAACACTGGTAACAGTTACTTCTGTAAAATATCTGGGAGTATGGATACGGAACGATTTGAAGTGGAATGATCATATAAAATTAATTGTTGGTAAGGCGGGTGCCAGGTTGAGATTCATTGGGAGAGTCCTGAGAAAATGTAGTCCATCAACAAAGGAGGTAGCTTACAAAACACTCGTTCGACCTATACTTGAGTATTGCTCATCAGTGTGGGATCCGTACCAGATCGGGTTGATGGAGGAGATAGAGAAGATCCAAAGAAGAGCGGCGCGTTTCGTCACAGGGCTATTTGGTAAGCGTGATAGCGTTACGGAGATGTTTAGCAAACTCAAGTGGCAGACTCTGCAAGAGAGGCGCTCTGCATCGCGGTGTAGCTTGTTCGCCAGCTTTCGAGAGGGTGCGTTTCTGGATGTATCGAATATATTGCTTCCCCCTACTTATACCTCCCGAGGAGATCATGAATGTAAAATTAGAGGGATTCGAGCGCGCACGGAGGCTTTCCGACAGTCGTTCTTCCCACGAACCATACGCGAGTAGGAAATGGAGGTAATGACAGTGGCATGTAATGTGCCCTCCGCCACACACCGTTTGGTGGCTTGCGGAGTATAAATGTAGATGTAGATGTAGAATGTACTGGCCAGGACAGCAGTCGAACATTTTCTGTGTCCAGAAAGGCCCGTACAGGGCGTGCAACATGCGGATCGAATGAAGGGTAGAGCCACAGGTCGTAACACATCTTGAATGTAACATCCACTGTTCAAAGTGCCGTCAATGCGAACAAGACGTGACCGAGACGTGTAACCAATGGCACCCCATACCATTACGCCGGATGATAGGCCAGTATGGCGATGACGAATACACGCTTACAATGTGCGTTCACCGACATGTCGCCAAACACGGATGCGGCCATCGTGATGCTGTACACAGAATCTAGTTTCAACCGAAAAAATTACGTTTTGCCATTCGTGCTTCCAGGTTCGTCGTCGAGTACACCATCGCAGGCGCTCCTGTCTGTGATACAGCGTCAAGCGTAACAGCAGCCATGGTCTCCAAGCTGATAGTCGGTGCTGCTGCAAACATCGTCGAACTGTTCGTGCAGATGGTTGTTGTGTAGTAAACGTCCCCATCTGTTGACTCATGGATCGAGACGTGGTTGCACGATCCGTTAGAGCCATGCGGATAAGATGCCCGTCATTTCGACTGCTAGTGATGCGAGACCGTTGGGATCCAGCACGGAGTTCCGTATTACCCTCCTGAACCCACCGATTCCATATTCTGCTAACAGTCATTGGACGCTGACCAACGCGAGCAGCAATGTCGCGATACGGTAAACCGCAATCGCTATAGGCTACAATCCGACCTTTATCAAAGTCGGAAACGTGATGTTACGCATTTCTCCTCCTTACACGAGGCATCACAACAACGTTTCACCAGGCAACGCCGGTCAACTGCTGTTTGTGTATGAGAAATCGGTTGGAAACTTTCCTCATGTCAGCACGTTGTAGGTGTCGCCACCGGCGCCAACCTCGTGTGAATGCTCTGAAAAGCTAATGATTTGCATATCACACCATATTCTTCCTGTCGATTAAATTTCGCGTCTGTAGCACGTCATCTTCGTTGTGTGGCAATTTTAATGGCCAGTAGTGTAGATTAGCTTCCAAATGCCTCACTTGGCACCCTCGATGTTAACCGTACAACGGCTAGCCACTGACTAAGTAGCATGCTCGCCCCGTAGCTGCCCAGATCGACCACCAAATCCACTTTTTAATGCTCGCCAAGCCACTTCCGTAACGGAGGGGGTTCCCTACGCCTTTTATACTATACAAGTTCCCTAAGCATGAACTAGCATTCAAAGTACAATTTCTCTTACTGAACATACTTAACAAAGTTTTTAAATATTATTTTAGTTTTCATAATACATATATTACAAACTTCAATTCAACGACCTTCATTAGTAAAGAATAAACACTTCACAGTCACATACACATAATTACACAGTATAAACTACTCACAATCGATATTGGTGTTACAAGTGCATCCTTCATTTGGGCCAAACAAATGGCTGTAGGGTGGATGAATAAGAAAAGTCCAGTGAAGTTTTGTGAGCTCCCCTTGGGTGCGGACTTCCGGTGTCACTGAGAAGTTTCTTTGCATTTTTGTATCGACAAACGCGCTGAAGTCGGTTCCTGAAGGTAGCAAAATACTTACGACTTGAATGTTGCACCGTGAGGGAGCACGTCAAACAGAATGAGGCCCTCAGAGTCCCAGAAGACCGCCGCCATAAATTTAACGGTTGACGCTGCGGTGTCGAACTTTTTCTTCGGAGTACATGTGGTGTGGCGTTACTCCACGGATTCCAGTTCCCGTGCTGCCCGTAATCGCGATGTGATTGACATGCGTAATCACACTTCCATACTTATCAAGAGGTCCGAAACGAATAATACGGTCTGCTGCCATCCTGGTGCGATTACGGGCAGCATGGGGTTCACGCCTGAGCCTCAGCACGTGCGCTAGCAGCGCTTGTCGAGTGTTTCAAGCGTCAACTTCGCGTCTTAATATCTCGGGATGTAATGGGAATATTGCGATGCAATCAACGCCATTGTGTATGTGCTTTGTCATGCTATGGATTGCTGAAGAAAAAATATAGGAGGTCCATTTAAAAAAACATAAGTTTGTGTTAAAAAACACATATGCTTTCGTTTTAGAATGTTTCCAAACATGTACATTCTTGGGCTCCAGCCCTACATTGATACCGGTGAAAGTCGTTTTCCAATAGCGGTTATTGTTCCAGAGATATTTTGGGTGGACAAGATAGCTGGGACACCCTGTGTGTATATATATATATATATATATATACTCCTGGAAACGGAAAAAAGAACACATTGACACCGGTGTGTCAGACCCACCATATTTGCTCCGGACACTGCTAGAGGGCTGTACAAGCAATGATCACACGCACGGCACAGCGGACACACCAGGAACCGCGGTGTTGGCCGTCGAATGGCGCTAGCTGCGCAGCATTTGTGCACCGCCGCCGTCAGTGTCAGCCAGTTTGCCGTGGCATACGGAGCTCCATCGCAGTCTTTAACACTGGTAGCATGCCGCGACAGCGTGGACGTGAACCGTATGTGCAGTTGACGGACTTTGAGCGAGGGCGTATAGTGGGCATGCGGGAGGCCGGGTGGACGTACCGCCGAATTGCTCAACACGTGGGGCGTGAGGTCTCCACAGTACATCGATGTTGTCGCCAGTGGTCGGCGGAAGGTGCACGTGCCCGTCGACCTGGGACCGGACCGCAGCGACGCACGGATGCACGCCAAGACCTAGGATCCTACGCAGTGCCGTAGGGGACCGCACCGCACTTCCCAGCAAATTAGGGACACTGTTGCTCCTGGGGCATCGGCGAGGACCATTCGCAACCGTCTCCATGAAGCTGGGCTACGGTCCCGCACACCGTTAGGCCGTCTTCCGCTCACGCTCCAACATCATGCAGCCCGCCTCCAGTGGTGTCGCGACAGGCGTGAATGGAGGGACGAATGGAGACGTGTCGTCTTCAGCGATGAGAGTCGCTTCTGCCTTGGTGCCAATGATGGTCGTATGCGTGTTTGGCGCCGTGCAGGTGAGCGCCACAATCAGGACTGCATACGACCGAGGCACACAGGGCCAACACCCGGCATCATGGTGTGGGGAGCGATCTCCTACACTGGCCGTACACCACTGGTGATCGTCGAGGGGACACTGAATAGTGCACAGTACATCTTAGCCGTCATCGAACCCATCGTTCTACCATTCCTAGACCGGCAAGGGAACTTGCTGTTCCAACAGGACACTGCACGTCCGCATGTATCCCGTGCCACCCAACGTGCTCTAGAAGGTGTAAGTCAACTACCCTGGCCAGCAAGATCTCCGGATCGGTCCCCCATTGAGCATGTTTGGGACTGGATGAAACGTCGTCTCACGCGGTTTGCACGTCCAGCACGAACGCTGGTCCAACTGAGGCGCCAGGTGGAAATGGCATGGCAAGCCGTTCCACAGGACTACATCCAACATCTCTACGATCGTCTCCATGGGAGAATAGCAGCCTGCATTGCTGCGAAAGGTGGATATACACTGTACTAGTGCCGACATTGTGCATACTCTGTTGCCTGTGTCTATGTGCCTGTGGTTCTGTCAGTGTGATCATGTGATGTATCTGACCCCAGGAATGTGTCAATAAAGTTTCCCCTTCCTGGGGCAATGAATTCACGGTGTTCTTATTTCAGTTTCCAGGAGTGTATATACATTCATATTCCGCAATAAAAAAATGTCAGTGTTTTTCAACCGTTCCCCCTTCACCGCGTTGTGGTCAGACATGGAGCATTATAGCCCGCCCAACCGCCATATCATTCTTTACCGATGGCTTCACTGGATGTTGTCAGCACACCGCTCTCGTTTTTCCTGACCTAAGCCGCTACTGGGTGGTCAAGCAGTTCCTCAGTTGGGCTCAGGAGGATGAATGCACCACGTACCAGTTCTTCCACCAAGGAAAAATCCTTCGCAGTACTGGTATTCGAATTCGGATCCTCTGCACGCCAGTCAGCCATACTGATCACTCAGCTTCGGAGGGTATCCCATATACTAGTGGAATGCCCCTTCGTAGTAAGTATGGCCGTATGAATTCCTTGTCTTTAATATTAGCGGACGATTTACGGAAAGTTTTTTATTTTATTTTCAGTTATAAGGTTTTGCTTTCCTTCTGGATCAGAGGCAGCGTGGTTGTGGTCGGGGGCCTCTCTTCATGTTTTCTGGGTTTGGAACCCACAACCACTCCCCCCGGCAAGGACCACTCTTTTATCCCTCTGTTTTTCCAGTTCTTAGCTTTGACATTCCTTTTATTCCTCACTTTGTAGTTTGAACTCGTCAACTTTACGCGGACGCCTCTTACACACGTACATTTTGGATTGTGGGGCTGATGACCTCGCTGTTAGTCCAATAACCCCTCTAAATCTATCAGTCAGTCAGATTCGGAGGCTGAGGTATTGCCCTATTAACACGTCATAAGAAGACAAAAAAAAAAAAAAAAAAAAGGTTCAAATGGCTCTGAGCACTATGGGACTCAACTGCTGAGGTCATTAGTCCCCTAGAACTTAGAACTAGTTAAAGCTAACTAACCTAAGGACATCACAAACATCCATGCCCGAGGCAGGATTCGAACCTGCGACCGTAGCGGTCTTGCGGTTCCAGACTGCAGCGCCTTTAACCGCACGGCCATTTCGGCCGGCATAAGAAGACAATTAATTAAAGTATACTAAAACATAAACACAGCGTAGCTGGTTCGTATCCTAAACTCTTATCACACATGAATGAAAGTAGAGCTTACCAAAAGTTAGTGAGAGATATAAAATGAGCTGCTAAAGTACTCGTGCAGCGTGACAAAAGTCGTAGGATAGCGATATCCACATATACAGATGGCGGTAGTATCGCGTACACAAGGTATAACTGAGCAGTGCGTTGGCGAAGATGACATTCGTACACAGATGATTCATTTGAACAGGTTTCCAGCGTGATTATGACCGTACGATGAGCATTAACGGACTTCGAACATGGAATGGTAGTTGTACCTAGACGCACAGGACATTCCGTTTCAGAAATCTTAAGGGAATTCAATATTCCTATCCTATCCTACAGTGTCAAGAGTATACCGAATATACCAAATTTGAGGCATTATCCCCCGCCCCCTTTCCTGCACGTACAACACAGTGGGCGACGGCTATCGCGTAACGACCGAGGGTGGTGGTGTTTGGATAGAGTTGTCAGTGCTAACAAACAAGCAACACTGGTGGAAATAACCGCAGAAATCAGCGTGGGCCGTACGACGAACGTGTCCGTTAGGACAGGACAGCGAAATTTGGCGACCGATGCGGTGCCTTTGCTAAGAGCATAATATTGCCTGCAGCTCCTCTGCTGGGCTTATGACCATATCGGATGGACACTAGACGATTGGTCAGATGAGTCCCGATATGAGTTGGTAAGAGCTGATGATAGGTTCGAGTGTGGCTCATGAAGCCATGGACCCAATTAGGCACTGTGTAAGATGGTGGTGGCCCCATAATGGTACTGCTCTGCTTGCATGGAATGGAGTGGGTCCTCTGGACCGGTCATTGACTACACAGTAGTGTGTAGAAAGTAGAATGACGTGATGACAGCTATGCATCTGTATTTCCAGGTGAGGCAGAAGCTGAGAACAAACCTGTTGTGTGTCGGCCGGTCTGCAGCTCGGGATGTGTGAACGCAGACTGCGTAGCGCCGGACACCTGTAGCTGCCTGCCCGGATACAGTGACTACGGGCCACTACCATCGCACAGGTAGGCCAGGACTCTGTACATTGCGTTTAATGTATTATTTGTAGCATAGCTTGACAAAAAGAAGAAGTCGGTCGCCAGAAAACACCCTAAGGCCTCAAGGAAGCCTTCAATTTGGTAATGGAAATAATTGTGTGACGGAGGGGTGGGATAAACATTGTGGAGGGGACCAAGTTTTGAGTAGAGTAAGCTGGTCCAAAAATATGTAGGTTGCGGTAGTTATGAAGCATTGAGCGATATAGAGTAGCATTGGGAGCTACATCAAACTAATACTCGGGACCATCCGACCGCCGTGTCATCCTCAGCTGAGGATGCAGATAGGAGGGGCGTGGGGTCAGCACACCGCTCTCCCAGTCGTTACGATGGTTTTCTGTGACCGGAGCTGCTACTGTTCAGCCGAGTAGCACCTCGATTGGCATCTGAAGGCTGAGTGCACTCCGAAAAACGGCAACGGTGCCAGCCATACCCGAGAGCGCTCAACTTCGGTGATCTGACGGGAACTGGTATATCAACTGGGGCAAGGCCATTGCACAACAAGATTAAATTAAAATAAAACCAAATTAGGTTCATTATGATGTGAAGTTTTGAGGACGGAACAACTGTGTAAGCCGTAAATATTTTTGTTTTAATGTTGTTGCAATCTTATCACAGAAATACACGCATTTACGTAGTTTACAATGTGACAATGTTACGACAGTTGTCAAACGAACGCATCTCGTCCTCAGAAAGTGAAATAATCCTAAACACAACAGTAGTAAATTTTGTGAATCTTCAGGTTTAGGTGGCGCAAAGACTGTTCCTTTGAGTTTCGGGTGTGCAGCCGCAAGAAATCTCCTTCTTCTTCTTCTTCTTCTTCTTCTTCTAATATTTTGGCCGTATAGCGTTCAGCCAGACAACGTCGAAATTTTGGAAACTACATCGTCTTTTTGGGACTCGATAGTGAGGGAGGCAATTGAGATTCGCTTGACGACGAACGTCATTAATAGAGATGGTAGTTTCAACCTTGATAAATCATGGAATCCGGCACTTGGTGTAATAAACTCACAAAGACGTCGTCACAGTGCAGCTCAGAAGGATATATCGATATGCCAACACAGATCGACTGCGGAGTCATAGATGCAACTCGCGCGTTGTACACGTCTCTGCCGCCGACCAACGTCTCTGCCGCTGACCAACGTTGTTGTTGTTGTTGTTGTTGTGGTCTTCAGTCCTGAGACTGGTTTGATGCAGCTCTCCATGCTACTCTATCCTGTGCAAGCTTTTTCATCTCCCAGTACCTACTGCAACCTACATCCTTCTGAATCTGCTTAGTGTATTCATCTCTTGGTCTCCCTCTACGATTTTTACCCTCCACGCTGCCCTCCAATACCAAATTGGTGATCCCTTGATGCCTCAGAACATGTCCTACCAACCGATCCCTCCTTCTGGTCAACTTGTGCCACAAACTTCTCTTCTCCCCAGTCCTATTGAATACTTCCTCATTAGTTATGTGATCTACCCATCTAATCTTCAGCATTCTTCTGTAGCACCACATTTCGAAAGCTTCTATTCTCCTCTTGTCCAAACTATTTATCGTCCATGTTTCACTTCCATACATGGCTACACTCCATACAAATACTTTCAGAAATGACTTCCTAACACTTAAATCTATACTCGATGTTAACAAATTTCTCTTCTTCAGAAACGCTTTCCTTGCCATTGCCAGTCTACATTTTATATCCTCTCTACTTCGACCATCATCAGTTATTTTACTCCCCAAATAGCAAAACTAATTTACTACTTTAAGTGTCTCATTTCCTAATCTAATTCCCTCAGCATCACCCGACTTAATTAGACTACATTCCATTATCCTTATTTTGCTTTTGTTGATGTTCATCTTATATCCTCCTTTCAAGACACTGTCCATTCCATTCAACTGTTCTTCCAAGTCCTTTGCTGTCTCTGACAGAATTACAATGTCATCGGCGAACATCAAAGTTTTTATTTCTTCTCCATGAATTTTAATACCTACTCCGAATTTTTCTTTTATTTCCTTTACTGCTTGCTCAATATACAGATTGAACAACATCGGGGAGAGGCTACAACCCTGTCTTACTCCCTTCCCAACCACTGCTTCCCTTTCATGTCCCTTGACTCTTATAACTGCCATCTGGTTTCTGTAGTTCCCATGGAATGTTGTCTACTCCGGGGGCCTTGTTTCGACTCAGGTCTTTCAGTGCTATGTCAAACCCTTCACGCAGTATCATATCTCCCATTTCATCTTCATCTACATCCTCTTCCATTTCCATAATATTGCCCTCAAGTACATCGCCCTTGTATAGACCCTCTATATACTCCTTCCACCTTTCTGCTTTCCCTTCTTTGCTTAGCACTGGGTTTCCATCTGAGCTCTTGATATTCATACAAGTTGTTCTCTTATCTCCAAAGGTCTCTTTAATTTTCCTGTAGGCAGTATCTATCTTACCCCAAGTGAGATAGGCCTCTACATCCTTACATTTGTCCTCTAGCCATCCCTGCTTAGCCATTTTGCACTTCCTGTCGATCTCATTTTTGAGACGTTTGCATTCCTTTTTACCTGCTTCATTTACTGCATTTTTATATTTTCTCCTTTCATCAATTAAATTCAATATTTCTTCTGTTACCCAAGTATTTCTACTAGCCCTCGTCTTTTTACCTACTTGATCCTCTGCTGCCTTCGCTACTTCATCCCTCAAAGCTACCATTCTTCTTCTACTGTATTTCTTTTCCCCATTCCTGTCAATTGTTCCCTTATGCTCTCCCTGAAACTCTGTACAACCTCTGGTTCTTTCAGCTTATCCGGGTCCCATCTCCTTAAATTCCCACCTTTTTGCGGTTTCTTCAGTTTTAATCTACAGGTCATAACGAATAGATTGTGGTCAGTGTCCACGTCTGCCCCTGGAAATGTCTTACAATTTAAAATCTGGTTCCTAAATCTCTGTCTTACCATTATATAATCTATCTGATACCTTTTAGTATCTCCAGGGTTCTTCCATGTATACAACCTTCTTTCATGCTCATGCGCAGTGGCGCCGTACACGAGTATAAAGGGACGAAACGAGCACTGGACAACAGTCTTGGGGCTCACTCTGCAGATGGCTGAACGTTATACGGCCGAAATATTAGAAGCAGAAGGAGAAATCTTGCCGCTGCACACCCGAAACTTAACGGAACAATGGTAAATTTTAACTAGAAGTTTCTTTACGAAATTATTCTTACAAGGGAACCTTCCCATCGCACCCCCCCTCAGATTTAGTTATAAGTTGGCACAATGGATAGGCCTTGAAAAACTGATCACAGACCAATCGAGAAAACAGGAAGAAGTTGTGTGGAACTATGAAAAAATAAGCAAAATATACAAACTGAGTAGTCCATGTGCAAGATATGCAACATCACAGAGAAAGGGAGCACAGGAGCGCCGTGGTCCCGTGGTAGCGTGAGCAGCTGCAGAACGAGAGGTCCTTGGTTCAAGTATTCCCTCGAGTGAAAAGTTTACTTTCTTTATTTTCGCAGAGTTATGATCTGTCCGTTCATTGACGTCTCTGTTCATTGTAATAAGTTTAGTGTCTGTGTTTTGCGACCTCACCGCAAAACCGTGCGATTAGTAGACGAAAAGATGTGCCTCTCCAATGGTAACCGAAAACATTGGATCGCAAGGTCATAGGTCAACCGATTCCTCCACAGGAAAACACATCTGATATATTCTATACGACACTGCTAACGGCATGTGCGTCACATGACAGGAGTATGTTGTCGACCCACCTAACTTGTTCACTTGGTGAATGGGTAAAAAGATTCTTCTACCTTGCCCGATTTAGGTTTTCTTGTGGATGTGATAATCACTCCAAAAAAAGTGATGAAAATATAAGAGTTTGTCACATAAACTGCAACAAATGAATGTAACAGTTTCACAGCCGCACAGTTTTCCCTGTGCTCTGTCAAAACATATGTTTTTAACGTTTTCAAATTTTTCCATGTGTAGACCGTCAAATCCTGCATATGTCCAAGCAAATATGAACATGTCCTGGAATTTCAGAGAGCGAAGTTGATTACGTGTGAGTGCCTGCACTTTGATAATTGTCTGAAAATAACAATTTTTTCATTCGAGGGATAACTTGAACCAAGGACCTCTCGTTCCGCAGTTGCTCACGCTAACCACGGGGCCACGGCGCTCCTGAGCTCACACTCTCCTTGATGTTGCCTGTCTTGCACATAGACTACTCATTTTGTGTATTTTGCTTTTTTTTCATACTTCCATACAACTTCTTCCTATTTTCTCGATTGATCTGTGTTCAGTTTTTCAAGGCCTATCCACTGTGCCGACTTATAACTAAATCTGAGGGGGGGGGGGGGGGTGCGATGGGGAGGTTCCCTTGTTAGTATGTCATGATGTTGGCCAGTACTACGATAAATCACCTGATTCCGGTTCAAAGTTTGGTTTTATTTAGGAGGACAATCAAGTCTGTGGAGGATGGTTAGTTTTGTGACAAGTTGAGCAAAAGATTACCCAAGCTCGCTCGAGTTTACAGTGGATGCAAGCTGGTGACCCAAATAGTTTACACCTCTGTTCGCAGTATTTACCTTAGCTGCGATGAGCTGTCGTCTGTATGGCTGCTGTCGTCCTCTGAAATTCCAAATTCCGAGAAAAACTAATTAAGTCTTTGCTGCAGAAACTCCCTGTTTCTGGTTATGCGAGAAAACATGTACTCGTCCCTATTCTTGGAATATGGCAATATGCATGTGCATGGCTGGAGCAGCGTGCATATTAAAATGCCCTCTCAATCCTCGCAAGAACAATTAACTAACTGGCTGGTTCGTTTCTGCACAGTTGGGGCTCAACGACGCTACAGCTAATATCTAGCTGAATGTGAGCCGCACAAATATCTCCTGTTAGTAAAGAGCGTTATGCGCCCCGTTCTGCACTTTGTCGGTTCAGAGAAGAGTACCAGAAAATTTCGCTCTTGTCTTTCTCGTAGCCGAACTGTCTTCCCACCTGTCTTCTTTAATTCTCCACGTCACAGCCTTTTTCGACCAATAGGAGCGTTCCTCTTATTTTTGTGGAAACTCTCTCTGCCAATCGCAAGGGCCCTACCACTAAACTGCGTCGAAATCTCTGCACTTTAGTCCTTCCTAATACGTTTCCGCCCGCTCCAGACATCTAAAAGTTAAATGCGCACATCACGTGATCAGCTGCATCACTGGTTTTGTTCGTATTCATTTGCAATTCCAAAATGCAGTTTTCTAAAGCTTCTTTCTGTCCTGCTACCGGTGGCCCATTACTTGCTCTCCAGTATGCGTCATTTGTCCGGTCGCTGATTTCCGCCATGGGACACCTCCTAAGAGGTTTTCGTGGTGCGACCTCTGCTTCCATAAAAAAACGTTTCCTCTCGCTGCTTCTTTCACCTTCTGCTCATTGAAATGCGTTATATAGGAGCAGTGTGTTAATACCGTCAACTGAGTGTCATCCATTTTGCATTACATACTTACAGGCAAATCTGCTCATTACCAGCGAAGTAAGTTAGGTGTCATATTCACCTTTCCGTTACGATGTATAAAACTCTTATGAAATGTGCGAAATTGACCTTCATTTCATCTGCCACCTTACAATGAGACCCCAGGTTGGTTGTATTTAAACATGGACCCATCTCACATTTCTAATGCGCAGTGGGGTGTGATTGTGTAGCTGTTTGTACACAAACGTGGGGGAGGGAGGGTTTACACTCTAGTGTTACCCCAGCAAGCAGTTGACTTGTTTAATATTGTCATACACATACAGAAAAAATGAACAAAATCGTTAATTTACAGTATTGATATAATTCAAATATTGTGCCACCCAAATTTAGAAGGCATAGGACAGACACTTTCGCAATGTTCAGAAGCTTGAATATTTAGTGGCGGTATCCCTCAGAGATAAGCAAACTGTCCTGAAGAGTATGAACTTCCAGTATGATTTTAGGTTTGGGTCCATTGCACCGAAGAAGTAAACTGCAAGTGTCCAGGCACAGCAACACTGCGTTTGGAACACTGATCAAAGTGGATTCAATTATGTATTAGGTTCTGGTACGATACTACCGAAAAAACAGGAAATCAATCAACAGTTGCTTTGACCCAGTCTGCATTCAATCCAACTGACAGCTAAACAATAGATGTTGGACTCCTACTGTGTGGAAAAGTAACAAAAAAAAAATCTTCCATCAAACAAACATTCATAGGCTGGCACATGTGGGAAAACGACAAAAGGCCATGTAAAATTCTTTTTCGTCAACCTCGTTAATGACAATGTCCCAAATAACCAGAAATGTATAGTACTTTGTGATTATTTGGGTGCTCACATGGTGCTCACATTTTATCCCTGTTTCCTTCTGAATTACTGTGCCACGCTTTATCATAATGCTTGTTGTGCACAAAGTTTAACATTAAATTATTTAAGAAACTTTCATTATGACATAAAGAGCAGATTAACAGACGTGTCTTCGTTTCTTACCAGGGGGTCACCACTAGAGGCCAGTTACCAGCTCTCACCGAAAGCGCCGTACAAGAACACTTGCTGGCCAACGTGTCACCACGGTTGCCAGAATGGCTACTGTGTCCTGCCGGAGACCTGCACCTGTCTGGACGGTTACAAAATGGATCAGGGAGACGGTACCCATTCCAGGTGCCTCCCAGTCTGCTCCACTCCGTGCACCAACGCCAACTGCACAGCCCCAGACACCTGCACCTGTTTCGTTGGCTACAAGAGGGACCCCGAAGACCTGTCTGGGGCTGTCTGCGTTCCCGTCTGCCCGGACCCCTGTGTGAATGCCGAGTGCACTGCCCCCGCGACGTGTACTTGTTTGGACGGCTACCAGAAGGATCCCGAGGGCGCGACCAACTACATCTGCACTCCCATTTGCTCCAATCCGTGCACTAACGCCAACTGCACAGCCCCAGACACCTGCACCTGTTTCGCTGGCTACGAGAGGGATCTCGAAGACCTGTCTGGGGCTACCTGTGTCCCCGTCTGCCCGGACCCCTGTGTGAATGCCGAATGCACGGCCCCGGCGACGTGCACTTGTTTAGACGGCTACCAGAAGGATCCCGAGGATGCGACCATCTGCACTCCCATTTGCTCCAATCCGTGCACTAACGCCAACTGCACAGCCCCAGACACCTGCAGCTGCCTCGCTGGCTACGAGAGGGACCCCGAAGACCTGTCTGGGGCTACCTGCATTCCCATCTGCCCGGACCCCTGCGTGAATGCCGAGTGCACTGCCCCCGCGACGTGTACTTGTTTGGACGGCTACCAGAAGGATCCCGAGGACGCGACCAACTCCACCTGCACTCCCATTTGCTCCACTCCGTGCACCAATGCCAACTGTACAGCCCCAGACATCTGCACCTGTTTCACTGGCTACGAGAGGGAGGCTGAAGACCTGTCTGGGGCTACCTGTGTCCCCATCTGCCCGGACCCCTGTGTGAATGCCGAGTGCACGGCTCCGGCGACTTGCACTTGTTTGGACGGCTACCAGAAAGATCCCGAGGACGCGACCAACTCCACCTGCACACCCACTTGCTCCACTCCGTGCACTAACGCCAACTGTACAAACCCTGATATCTGCACTTGCTTCGATGGCTACGAGGTGGACCTCGAGGACTTGTCCGGTTCCACCTGCCTCCCCATTTGCTCCAATCCGTGCACCAACGCCAACTGTACAGAGCCCGAGATTTGTACCTGCTTCGAGGGCTACGAGCTGGATCTGGAAGATGCGACTGCGTCCACGTGCCTGCCCGTTTGCTCGTTTCCCTGCGTGAACGCAAACTGCACGGA
Source organism: Schistocerca serialis cubense (assembly GCF_023864345.2). Lineage (NCBI taxonomy): Eukaryota > Metazoa > Arthropoda > Insecta > Orthoptera > Acrididae > Schistocerca > Schistocerca serialis. The sequence continues at coordinate 90,459,162 of NC_064649.1, read as the reverse complement.
ACCGGAAGCGTGCACCTGCTGGGACGGCTATGAAGCCGATCCGGACGACTCTTTCAACTCTACATGCGTACCCTTGTGCCCCGACGGCTGCACCAACGCCAACTGCTCTGCGCCGTGGACGTGCACGTGTCTGGAAGGGTACGAGATGGACCCTGGTGACGAGACAAATTCCACGTGTCTTCCTGTCTGCTCCAACGGCTGCGTTAACGGCAACTGCACCCAGCCGGGGGTTTGCACGTGCTTCGATGGCTTCAGAATGCTTCCAGGCGATGAGACCAAGTCCGTTTGCTACAACATCGCGCACATGTCATGTGAGTAACACTCTAATTCTTGAAACTTCCTGGGTTCCCAGGCAGATGCCGTTTTTCTTGACTTTCGCAAGGCGTTCGATACAGTTCCCCATAGTCGTTTAATGAACAAAGTAACAGCATATGGACTATCAGACCAATGGTGTGATTGGATTGAAGAGTTCCTAGGTAACAGAAGTAAGAGTGATTTCAGGTGTGCCGCAGGGGAATGTCGTAGGACCGTTGCTATTCACAATATACATAAATCACCTTGTGGATAACATCGTAAGTTTACTGAGGCTTTTTGTGGATGATGCTGTGATATATCGAAAGGTTGTAACAATGGAAAATTGTCCGAAATGCAGGAGGATCTGCAACGAATTGACGCATGGTGCGGGGAATGGCAATTGAATCTCAATGTAGACAAGTGTAATGTGCTGCGAATACACAGAAAGATAGATCCTTTATCATTTAGCTACAATATAGCAGGTCAGCAAGTGGAAGCAGTTAATTCCATTAATTATCTGGGAGTAGGCATTAGGAGTGATTTGAAATGGAATGATCATATAAAGTTGATCGTCGGTAAAGCAGATGTCAGACTGAGATTCATTGGAAGTATCCTAAGGAAATGAAATCCGAGAACAAAGGAAGTAGGTTAAAGTACGCTTGTTCGCCCACAGCTTGAATATTGCTCACCAGTTTGGGATCCGTACCAGATAGGGTTGATAGAAGAGATAGAGAAGATCCAACGGCGAGCAGCGCGCTTCGTTACAGGATCATTTAGTAATCGCGAAAGCGTTACGGAGATGATAAACTCCAATGGAATACTCTACAGGAGAGACGCTCAGTAGCTCGGTACGGGCTTTTGTTGAAGTTTCGAGAACATACCTTCACTGAGGAGTCAAGCAGTATATTGCTCCCTCCTACCTATATCTTGCGAAGAGACCATGAGGATAAAATCAGAGAGATTAGAGCCCACACAGAAGCATACCGACAATCCTTCTTTCCACGAACAATACGAGACTGGGATAGAAGGGAGAACCGATAGAGGTACTCAATGTAACCTCCGCCACACACCGTCAGGTGGCTGCGGAGTATGGATGTAGATGTAGATATAGATCAAAACTGTGTGCCGGACCCAGACTCGAACTCGGCACCTCTGACTTCCCGCGGGCAAGTGCTCTACCATCTGAGCTACCCAAGCACGACTCACGACCCGCCCTCACAGATTCAATTCTGCCAGTACCTCGTCTCCTACCTTCTTAGAGTAGCACTTGCAACCTACGTCCTCAATTATTTGCTTGATGTATTCCAATCTCTGTCTTCCTCTACAGTTTTTGCTCTCTACAGCTCCCTCTAGTACCATGGAAGTCATTCCCTCATGTCTTAGCAGATGTCCTACCATCCTGTCCCTTCTCCTTATCAGTGTTTTCCACATATTCCTTTCCTCTCCGATTCTGCGTAGAACCTCCTCATTCCTTACCTTATCAGTTCACCTAATTTTCAACATTCGTCTATAGCACCACATCTCAAATGCTTCGATTCTCTTCTGTTCCGGTTTTCCCACAGTCCATGTTTCACTACCATACAATGCTGTACTCCAGACGTACATCCTCAGAAATTTCTTCCTCAAATTAAGGCCGGTATTTGATATTAGTAGACTTCTCTTGGCCAGAAATGCCTTTTTTGCCGTAGCGAGTCTGCTTTTGACGTCCTCCTTGCTCCGTCCGTCATTGGTTATTTTACTGCCTAGGTGGCAGAATTCCTTAACTTCATTGACTTCGTGACCATCAATCCTGATGTTAAGTTTCTCGCTGTTCTCATTTCTACTACTTCTCATTACCTTCGTCTTTACTCTCAAACCATACCGTGTACTCATTAGACTGTTCATTCCGTTCAGCAGATCATTTAATTCTTCTTCACTTTCACTCAGGATAGCAATGTCATCAGCGAATCGTATCATTGACATCCTTTCACCTTGTATTTTAATTCCACTCCTGAACCTTTCTTTTATTTCCATCATTGCTTCCTCGATGCGCAGATTGAAGAGTAGGGGCGAAAGGCTACAGCCTTGTCTTACACCCTTCTTAATACGAGCACTTCGTTCTTGATCGTCCACTCTTATTATTCCCTCTTGGTTGTTGTACATATTGTATATGACCCGTCTCTCCCTATAGCTTACCCCTACTTTTTTCAGAATCTCCAACAGCTTGCACCATTTTATATTGTCGAACGCTTTTTCCAGGTCGACAAATCCTATGAAAGTGTCTTGATTTTTCTTTAGCTTTGCTTCCATTATTAGCCGTAACGTCAGAATTGCCTCTCTCGTCCCTTTACTTTTCCTAAAGCCAAACTGATCGTCACCCAGCGCATTATCAATTTTCTTTTCCATTCTTCTGTATATTATTCTTGTAAGCAGCTTCGGTGCGTGAGCTGTTAAGCTGATTGTGCGATAATTCTCGCATTTGTCAGCTCTTGCCGTCTTCGGTATTGTGTGGATGATGCTATTCCGAAAGTCAGATGGTATATCGCCAGACTCATATATTCTACACACCAACGTGAATAGTCGTTTTGTTGCCACTTCCCCCAATGATTTTAGAAATTCTGATGGAATGTTATCTATCCCTTCTGCCTTATTTGACCGTAAGTCCTCCAAAGCTCTTTTAAATTCCGATTCTAATACTGGATCCCCTATCTCTTCTAAATCGTCTCCTATCATATCAGACAAATCTTCACTCTCATAGAGGCTTTCAATGTTTTCTTTCCACCTATCTGCTCTCTCCTCTGCATTGAACAGTGGAATTCCCGTTGCACTCTTAATGTTACCACCGTTGCTTTTAATGTCACCAAAGGTTGTTTTGACTTTCCTGTATGCTGAGTCTGTCCTGCCGACAATCATATCTTTTTCAATGTCTTCACATTTTTCCTGCAGCCATTTCGTCTTAGCTTCCCTGCACTTCCTATTTATTTCATTCCCCAGCGACTTGTATTTTTGTATTCCTGATTTTCCCGGAACATGTTTGTACTTCCTCCTTTCATCAATCAACTGAAGTATTTCTTCTGTTACCCATGGTTTCTTCGCAGCTACCTTCTTTGTACCTATGTTTTCCTTCCCAAATTCTGTGATGGCCCTTTTTGGAGATGTTCATTCCTCTTCAACTGTACTGCCTACTGCTCTATTCCTTATTGCTGTATCTATAGCGTTAGAGAACTTCCGTATCCCACTTCTTTGCGTATTGATTCTTCCTGACTAACGTCTTGAACTTCAGCCTACTTTTCATCACTACTGTATTGTGATCTGAGTCTATATCTGCTCCTGGGTACGCCTTACAAGCCAGTATCTGATTTCGGAATCTCTGTCTGACCATGATGTAATCTTATTGAAATCTTCCCGTATCTCCCGGCCTTTTCCAAGTATACCTCCTCCTCTTGTGATTCTTGAACAGGGTATTCGCTATTACTAGCTGAAACTTGTTACAGAACTCAATTAGTCTTTCTCCTCTTTCATTCCTTGTCCCAAGCCCATATTCTCCTGTAACCTTTTCTTCTACTCCTTTCCGTACAACTGCATTCCAGTCGCCCATGACTATTAGATTTTCGTCCCCCTTTACATACTGCATTACCCTTTCAATATCCTCATACACTTTCTCTATCTGTTCATCTTCAGCTTGCGACGTCGTCATGTATACCTGAACTATCGTTGTCGGTGTTGGTCTGCTGTCGATTCTGATTAGAACAACCCGGTCACTGAACTGTTCACAGTAACACACCCTCTGCCCTACCTTCCTATTCATAACGAATCCTACACCTGTTATACCATTTTCTGCTGCAGTTGGTATTACCCGATACTCATCTGACCAGAAATCCTTGTCTTCCTTCCACTTTACTTCACTGACCCCTACTATATCTAGATTGAGCCTTTGCATTTCCATTTTCAGATTTTCTAGTTTCCCTACCACGTTCAAGCTTCTGACATTCCACGCCCCGACTCGTAGAACGTTATCCTTTCGTAGATTATTCAATCTTTTTCTCATGGTAACCTCCCCCTTGGCAGTCCCCTCCCGGAGATCCGAATGGGGGACTATTCCGGAATCTTTTGCCAATGGAGAGATCATCATGACACTTCTTCAAATACAGGCCACATGTCCTGTGGATACACGTTACGTGTCTTTAATGCAGTGGTTTCCATTGCCTTCTGCATCCTCATGTCGTTGATCGTTGCTGATTCTTCCGCCTTTAGGGGCAATTTCCCCCCCCCCCCCCTTCCGCCCCCCCCCCCTTTCCTTGGACAAGAGAGTGCCCTGAACTTCTATCCGCTCCTCCGCCCTCTTTGACAAGACCGTTGGCAGAATGAGGCTGACTTCTTATGCCGGAAGTCTTCGGCCGCCAATGCTGATTATTTATCAAAATTTAGGCAGTGGCGGGGATCGAAGCCGGGACCGAAGACGTTTTTTGATTATGAATCAAAGACGCTACCCCATGACAATCGTGTATAAAACGAGCTGTAATGAGAGAGAGAATCAGATGCGCCAGCAGTCGCAGCATGTCGACGTTACCTGAAAAGGCGCTTTTAGTGAAGCTGTAATATCAGAATGAGGAATGTGCTACTTCAGCGTTACGATCCTATCGCCATAGGAAGGGGATTCCAACGGGTAAAGGTCCGTTGACAAATGCAGCTTTGGAGAGAAGTTCGAAACTACGGGTTGTTTAGACGATAGCCGCGTGGGATTAGCCTAGCGGTCTAAGGCGCTGCAGTCATGGACTGTGCGGCTGATCCCGGCGCAGGTTCGAGTCTTCCCTTGGGCATGGGTGTGTGTGTTTGTCCTTAGGATAATTTAGGTTAAGTAGTGTGTAAGCTTAGGGACTGATGACCTTAGCAGTTAAGTCCCATAAGATTTCACACACATTTGAATTTTAGACGATAGACCCCGTAGTGGCCGACCGAGCACAACGCGTAATGCTGCTGAGACAGTTCAGGAAGAAATGGAGACTGTAGCGGGTTCGTCTATGCACGGGGAAGTCAGCGCTCGTGCAGTCGCACGTCGCACCGGCATTCCCTACACTACTGTTCGGTTGGCACTTAGGCGTATCCTCCGATGCTATCCGTACAAAATCCATCGGCATCATGAACTGTTACCTGGCGATTTAGTGAAGCGGAGGGCATTTGCGGTGTGGGCGTTTCAAAAGATGGCGGAAGATGACGATTGGTTGAGTAACGTGTTGTGGACCGACGAAGCTCATTTCACGCCCCGAGGGTCTGTCAACGCCCACAACTGCAGAATTTGGGCTGCCGAAAATCCTAGAACTGTCTTGGAAACTCCAGTGCACGACGAGAAAGTCACGGTATGGATTAGATTTACCACGTCTACCGTTATCGGGCCTTTTTTCTTCGAGGAAATGCGTGATTCTGGTTTTGTAACTGCTACCGTGACGGGTGAGAGGTACGCCGATATGTTACAGATCACATCATCCCCAGCCTGGCTGATAAACACCTGCTGGAACGTACGATGTTTATGCAGGGTGACGCTCCACCACATATTGCTAGATACGTGAAAGATCTCTTGCCCGCGTCGTTTGGTGATGATCGTGTGCTCAGCCGCCACTTTCGTCATGCTTGGCCTCCCAGGTCCCCAGACCTCAGTCCGTGCGATTATAGACTTAGGCGTTACCTGTAGTCGCAAGTGCATCGTGGGCTACCGACATCTCTAGGGATGCTGAAAGACGACATCCGACGCCAATGCCTCACCATAACTCCGGACGTGCTTTACAGTGCTGTTCACAACATTATTCCTCGACTACAGCTATTGTTGACAAATGATGGTGGAAATATTGAGCATTTCCTGTAAAGAACATCATCTTTGCTTTGTCTTACTTTGTTATGCTAATTATTGCTATTCTGATCAGATGAAGCGCCATCTGTCGGACATTTTTTGAACTTTTGTATTTTTTTTTGGTTCTAGTCAACAATTTGTACCTCTCTATCTACATTATTCCGTGATTTATTCAAATTTATACTGACTTTTTGATCAGCCGGTATATATACATGGCGCCGGCCCACCGCCGGTCAGTACATCATCGCACCTGATGATGGCAACGTAGTCGGTTGCCGAAATATTGTGTCCTATGCACACTCATACCACGCTGTTCACCCGAGATTTATTTCGTCAGAGCGAGAATGTTTACCAACATATTACGGCGTGGCAACTGGTCGCTTCCTGGTATTATCCGACCATGTTGTCTTTGCACTTCTCCTCCCGTTATCGTTATCGTAAACATGAGGTGGCGTTACAGTAAACAAGTGCATTGGTTACTAAGGAAAGCGCATAGCGTTGTAAATGATTTCAAGACAATAAATGCACAACTATTAAGTGGTTCAACGTGTCCTCGTGAAATATCACGATGAAAACTCGAGATAAGCCAACCGAATAGCCCTCACTCCCAAGTGCAATAATATTGTAAGAAGATGACATGTCCGAAAGAACAGATGCCATCTTCATATCGTTTAAGGCTAACCGGCTGATGACCTGCTTCAGTGCGGATGTACACGATTTGCCTATGAACTCTTACGGGACTTGGTGCGTGCCGCGTGTAATGGGTATAATGGTAGGGACACTACGGATGTAGTGTGTAGACTATAAGTTGAGAATGTGGACCTCACGGGAAGCGTGCCGGTGAGAAATCACTGCAGTCGCACTATCCTCAGTGCCCTCAGTGGCTCAGATGGATAGAGCGTCTGCCGTGTAAGCAGGAGATCCAGAGTTCGAGCCCCGATCGGGTCAGACATTTTCAACTGTCCCCGTTGATGTATATCAACACCCGTCAGCAGCTAATGGTATTGATTTAATTGTAATTTCAATAATATTGTGGTCGAGTAATAGTTGTTTATTATTCCTTGCACTCCGTAGGTGGGTTTTTATTTCATATATGGCGGGGAGCTGACATCCGTTTTCTCTATAAAAGTTACTTTCGATCTTGAGCACCGCGTCCCAGCTCCCACGCTCCAACCGCGGCCATCGTCTGCCTCTGCACAGGTTGCCTTGTAGCGCCAGAGAGCTCAGAACTAAGTCACTAGATATTACTCAAAGGCATCTTTACCGGAGAAAACCATGACAAGAGCCTGTCGCTATTTTATCACTACAACGGTAGTGTTTTTGTTATAATAACGGCCGATTATGCTATACCGATAATGGTATATTACGATTAAAAGGTGTATAATGCTTGTGTGTATTCACTATCCTACCAGACCACTATACAGTTTGTATCAGTCACGAACTTTCGAAGGTGCATAAAGTGCATGCGCATTCAGCAGACAATTTGCCGGTGTTCACTACTATTCGCTTGTATCTGTGAACAAGCGTTTCCATAGGAGAGAACGGAAGACAACATTATTCTTCTTCGGCAGCGTGTTGAGGACACTGCGCAGCTGCCTTTCCTGGTCAAATACATCAGTACAACCTGCATGTTTGTCTAGCTTCTGCGTTGTTTTCGTAAAAGTCGATGCAACACCTTCTGTATCCGAATGGGATGGAAAGCCGTAGATGGGCCGGCCGCGGTGGTCTAGCGGTTCCAGGCGCGCAGTCCGGAACCGCGCGACTGCTACGGTCGCAGGTTCGAATCCTGCCTCGGGCATGGACGTGTGTGATGTCCTTAGGTTAGTTAGGTTTAAGTAGTTCTAAGTTCTAGGGGACTGATGACCACAGATGTTAAGTCCCATAGTGCTCAGAGCCATTTGAACCATTTTGAAAGCGGTAGATGTGCTGTACATGTACAGACAAACAATTTCAAAAACACTGGAGAATTTATTCAAGGGAAAAAGCTTCTCATGTTGAGCAAGTCAATAACGCGTTGGTCTGCGACCGGCCCTTACGCAAGCAGTTAGTCGGCTTGGCTGCCACATCTTAGGCATTTCTTTTTTTTTCTCTCTCACTTTTTTTTTTTTTTTTTTTTTTTTTTTTTTTTTTTTTTTTTTAGTACTTCATTGATACAACACAAGATAGTAGTACAATTGAAAAGAAATATTATGATACAAACGATTCATAAACAACAACATTGGTTACACACAATAACCCGTCACCTTATTTAATTAGTGGGTCATTTTATCATACATATCAAAGCAGCTTATACTAATTGGTTAATGGCACTGCCTATGGACAGGGTAGATCTTACTTGTTAATTACACTGGGTTATTCTAAGACTAATCTACCCTGCAGCGTTACAGGTGTGCCAGATGATATACAAACCTACTATTAAGGCCTGCTCAATGAGCTAATCCCAGTGATCGTGTCGCTGGCACTGGGCTGGCCATCTACTTGAAAATCGCTGCAGTCCCTACCTATGTTACTAATGTTAGTGTTCTAATTTTACATTATTATAGCGTAACTACTTTCTAAGGAATCTAGTGCATAATGTCAAGTCCGGGAATGATACACCTGCCCTCCTAGTCCTGCAGCGCGGTGGATTCCGGTCGTGAAGCGGCCGACCAGTTCCGCGCTCGGCGGCATTTGCAGGTGTACCTTTGTCGTCATCGGGTTATCTTTGGTCTCTAACCATGTTGGTCTCTAATAAAATCCCTCCTGATCTTTTGGGATATTTCACAAGCCGAACTGTTTAGGACATTAAAGGTCTCGGCACGTCGTATTAGTGCATGTGTATCTGTGTTCGGTGATTGGTTCCTGAGTTCGAGCGCCACATCGTCGTATAACGTGCAGTCATAGACGACATGTTCGGGTGTTCCGTCCGGAGCACCACAGTCGCACGCTGGTGTTAAACGGCTCTGAGCACTATGGGACTTAACATCTGTGGTCATCAGTCCCCTAGAACTTAGAACTACTTAAACCTAACTAACCTAAGGACAGCACACAACACCCAGCCATCACGAGGCAGAGAAAATCTCTGACCCCGCCGGGAATCGAACCCGGGAACCCGGGCGTGGGAAGCGAGAACGCTACCGCACGACCACGAGATGCGGGCACGCTGGTGTTGCCCGTTTTCCAAATCGACATAGATATGTTGGATACGGCCCATGTCCTGTAAGAAAGTGCAGCAGACCCCTGCTCGGCTCAAAGTAGCTCATCTGTAGCCTTTCCCTGATGTTTGACAGTAGTTGGTATACCCTTCTTCCCGTTTCCTCATTTCCCCATTGCTGTTGCCATAACTCTTCGCCCCTTCTCCTAATTGCATATTTATCCCCTACTTGTACCCCCATGATTTCCTTAGTCTTTTCTATTATCCCCTTGGATATCAAACACCACGCTCCCTGTTCTCGGAATTTTATATCCGAGGTCTTCAGCTTGTACTAGAATTGTCTTCAGCGATGAGTTTCGTTTCTAACTGAGCCCCAATGACCAGGAAAGACGTGCGTGGAGACGTCCCGGACAGCGATGTGATATCAACCAGACTGTGTCCCCCCCCCCCCCCTACCACTCCCCCCCCCCTCCCATACGACCTGACAATCAGAAGTGCCATTTCGTTTCATACTAGGACCCCTTTGGTTCCCGTCCGCGGTACCCTTATACCACAGCGATTCGTTGACAATATTCTACGTCCCCTTTTGTTGTCCTTTGTGCAAGCCAGTTTGGGCTTACATTTCAACAAGATAATGCCCGCCCACACACGGCGGGGGTTTCTACTGTTCGTCTTCGTGCTTACCAAACCCTACCTTGGCCAGTAAGGTTGCCGCATCTCTCCTCAATTGAGAACGTTTGGATCATTATAGACAGGGCCCTCCAACAACTCTATCAGTCAACGTCAAGCAGAATAACTGCTTGCATCAGGGACATAAGTGGACCAACGCGTTATTGACTTGCTTAATTCGTGACGCTCTTTCCCCTGAATAAATCTTGCAGATTTTCTGAACTTGTAAACATTTGTTGGTCTAAATGATAATTAATTGAACCCCTGAGCTGCCGCCAGGTGTTGCTGATATACACTCCTGGAAATGGAAAAAAGAACACATTGATACCGGTGTGTCAGACCCACCATACTTGCTCCGGACACTGCGAGAGGGCTGTACAAGCAATGATCACACGCACGGCACAGCGGACACACCAGGAACCGCGGTGTTGGCCGTCGAATGGCGCTAGCTGAGCAGCATTTGTGCACCGCCGCCGTCAGTGTCAGCCAGTTTGCCGTGGCATACGGAGCTCCATCGCAGTCTTTGGTAGCATGCCGCGACAGCGTGGACGTGAACCGTATGTGCAGTTGACGGACTTTGAGCGAGGGCGTATAGTGGGCATGCGGGAGGCCGGGTGGACGTACCGCCGAATTGCTCAACACGTGGGGCGTGAGGTCTCCACAGTACATCGATGTTGTCGCCAGTGGTCGGCGGAAGGTGCACGTGCCCGTCGACCTGGGACCGGACCGCAGCGACGCACGGATGCACGCAAAGACCGTAGGATCCTACGCAGTGCCGTAGGGGACCGCACCGCCACTTCCCAGCAAATTAGGGACACTGTTGCTCCTGGGGTATCGGCGAGGACCATTCGCAATCGTCTCCATGAAGCTGGGCTACGGTCCCGCACACGCCCCAACATCGTGCAGCCCGACTCCAGTGGTGTCGCGACAGGCGTGATTGGAGGGACGAATGGAGACGTGTCGTCTTCAGCGATGAGAGTCGCTTCTGCCTTGGTGCCAATGATGGTCGTATGCATGTTTGGCGCCGTGCAGGTGAGCGCCACAATCAGGACTGCATACGACCGAGGCACACAGGGCCAACACCCGGCATCATGGTGTGGGGAGCGATCTCCTACACTGGCCGTACACCACTGGTGATCGTCGAGGGGACACTGAATAGTGCACGGTACATCCAAACCGTCATCGAACCCATCGTTCTACCATTCCTAGACCGGCAAGGGAACTTGCTGTTCCAACAGGACAATGCACGTCCGCATGTATCCCGTGCCACCCAACGTGCTCTAGAAGGTGTAAGTCAACTACCCTGGCCAGCAAGATCTCCGGATCTGTCCCCCATTGAGCATGTTTGGGACTGGATGAAGCGTCGTCTCACGCGGTCTGCACGTCCAGCACGAACGCTGGTCCAACTGAGGCGCCAGGTGGAAATGGCATGGCAAGCCGTTCCACAGGACTACATCCAGCATCTCTACGATCGTCTCCATGGGAGAATAGCAGCCTGCATTGCTGCGAAAGGTGGATATACACTGTACTAGTGCCGACATTGTGCATGCTCTGTTGCCTGTGTCTGTGTGCCTGTGGTTCTGTCAGTGTGATCATGTGATGTATCTGACCCCAGCAATGTGTCAATAAAGTTTCCCCTTCCTGGGACAATGAATTCACGGTGTTCTTATTTCAATTTCCAGGAGTGTACATCTACGGAGAAAGATGAAAATGTGTGCCCCGACCGGGACTCGAACCGGGGATCTCCTGCTTACATGGCAGACGCTCTATCCATCTGAGCCACGGAGGACACAAATCTCACAGCAGAGATCAGTGCTGGTGTGGGCACAATTGTTTCAAAGGACACTGTTCGGCAGACACTGCCTACCATGCTGCTCCGCATGTTAACACAGTCAGTCAGTCAGTCACCACAGCACTGGGTAGAAGATCATTGTCAACATAACTTGCATCAACTAAACAGATGAATTTCAGCTGTCCCCATCGAGCCAGCCGGAGTGGCCAAGCGGTTTTAGGCCCTACAGTCTGGAACCGCGCGACCGCTACGGTTGCAGGTTCGAATCCTGCCTCGGTCATGGATGTGTGTGATGTCCTTAGGTTAGTTAGGTTGAAGTAGTTCTGTTCTAGGGGACTGATGACCGCAGAAGTTGTCCCATATTGCTCAGAGCCATTTGAGCCATTTGTCCCCATCGAGGTTTATCAACCACACCTGGCGGCAGCTAAGGGTTTCAATTAATTATCATTTATTCTAGAGAAGCTGCTCGCTCATCAATGGTACCTGTTCTTTTGAAAACAATTACTATCTTCATACATTTGTTAGTCTGTACATCTACAGCGCATCTAGCGATTTCCGTTTCATCCGTGTGGTTAGTGTTTTCTTTTATTGTTTTAAATATATTTTCAGGCACACATTGCTTGTGCCATTTCCATATTTCTGTCCAAGCCTTGTGGGATGTGTCTTGTACAAAAGAAAAAAAATGGTTAAAATGGCTCTAAGCACTATGGGACTTTACTTCTGAGGTCATCAGTCCCCTAGAACTTAGAACTACTTAAACTTAACTAACGTAAGGACGTCACACACATCCTTGCCCCAGGCAGGATTCGAACCTGCGACTGTAGCGGTCGCGCGTTTTCCAGACTGTAGCGCCTAGTAGCGCTCGGCCACCCCGGCCGGCTGTAAAAAACAATCTTTCTTGTGATTCTCCTGGTGCGATTTAAGGAAACTGGAAGAAATCAAAGTGTGAATGTCCAGACACGTATTTAAACCGCTCTCCTTCCGAATACTCGTCCAGTGCTACCCACTAGAAAGCGCGAACGCCTCAGCCTGCAATTTGCCACAGGCGTACTGTACGTAGCGTTTTTGGATGAGTCCGTGTCAACTCACCCTCCAATGAGGTAAGCGTTAGACGCTACCATAGAGAATGCAGTCGGGCAGTTTGCATTGTTAAGCGGCATGGGGGACAAAGTGTAACTGTCTGGGCCCTTATTGGCTGTAACGCCTCCGACGTTCTGAAAGCAATTTCAACAGCATCTGCTACATCAGGAAGGTTTAGAACCCGAAAAAGTGTCCTTTACGCAACCAGCTCCTCGTACCCAATTTCAATAGGACAATGCCAGACCCCATGTAGCGAAGAGTACCACCGCTTTTCTGGCGTGCAAGTTTACCGTGACGTCCATTGTGTTGTCGTATTGTAAGGCAGCACGATATTGTATCGTTTGTATATGTATACGCGTATGTCGTCGTTATCGTCTCTTCTTTCCCTCGTCGACATCAGAGCAAGAGAAATGTTTATGTTTGTGTTTACCTATTTGCTGTCGACAACACACAACTACACGGCCACGTTATCACCTGAATAGCTAGCTTAATATAGTATAAAGACAGTGGGTTTCGATGCAGCGTTATTTAATGTAATACACTACTGGCCACTAAAATTGCTACACCAAGAAGAAATACAGACGATAAACGGGTATTCATTGGACAAATATATTATACTAGAACTAACTTGTGATTACATTTTCACGCAATTTGGGTGCATAGATCCTGAGAAATCAGTACCCAGAACAACCACCTCTGGCCGTAATAACGGCCTTGATACGCCTGGGCATTGATTCAAACAGAGCTTGGATGGCGTGTACAGGTACAGCTGCCCGTGCAGCTTCAGCACGATACCACAGTTCATCAAGAGTAGTGACTGGCGTATTGTGACGAGCCAGTTGCTCGGCCACCATTGACCAGACGTTTTCAGTTGGTGAGAGATCTGGAGAATGTGCTGCCAAGGGCAGCAGTCGAACATTTTCTGTATCCAGAAACATACGGTCGTGCATTATCCTGCTGAAATGTAGGGTTTCGCAGGGATCGAATGAAGGGTAGAGCCAAGGGTCGCAACACATCTGAAATGTAACGTCCAATGCTCAAAGTGCCGTCAATGCGAACAAGAGGTGACCGAGACATGTAACCAATGGCACCCCATACCATCACGCTCGGTGATACGCCAGTGTGGCGATGACGAATACTCGCTTCCAATGTGCGTTCACTGCGCTGTCGCCAAACACGGATGCGACCATCATGATGCTGTAAACAGAACCTGGATTAATCCGAAAAAATTACGTTTTGCCATTGGTGCACCCAGGTTCGTCGTCGATTACGTCATCGCAGGCGCTCCTGTCTGTGATGCAGCGTCAAGGGTAACCGCAGCCACGGTCTCCGAGCTGATAGTCCATGCTGCTGCAAACGACGTCGAACTGTTCGTGCAGGTCGTTGTTGTCTTGCAAACGTCCCCATCTGTTGACTCAGGGGTCGAGACATGGCTGCACGATTCGTTACAGCCCTGCGGATAAGATGCCTGTCATCTCGACTGCTAGTGATACGAGGCCGTTGTGATGCAGCAAGGCGTTACGTATTACCCTCCTGAACCCACCGATTCCATATTGTGCTAACAGTCATTGGATCTCGACCATCGCGAGCAGTAATGTCGCGATACGATAAACCGCAATCGCGAAAAGCTACAATCCGACCTTTATCAAAGTCGGAAACGTGATGGTACGCATTTCTCCTCCTTACGCGAGGCATCACATCAACGTTTCACCAGGCAACGCCGGTCAACTGCTGTTTGTGTATGAGAAATCGGTTTGAAACTTTCCTCGTGTCAGCACGTTGTAGGTGTCGCCACCGGCGCCAACCTTGTGTGAATGCTCTGAAAAGCTAATTATTTGCATACCACAGCATCTTCTTCCCGCCTGTTAAATTTCGCGTCTGTAGCAATTTTAATGGCCAGTAGTGTATTATTCTTCACTTAATCTTTGAGACTTTAAGTACCTGCTACTCTTAATCAGGCCCAAAACTCTACTTATAACGAGAGCACTTAAGACCAGTCTGTCACAATATTAATAATAGGTAAGATTATCTAACCTCGCCACAGACATCCGGAAAAGAAGACTAAAATTTTACGGTCATATCCACAGACTCCCAACACCCAGACTCTCCCACAAAATTTTAATATACATTGAAAAATTGAAAACCATACCCTGGATATAAGAAATCAAAACAGATCTAGCAAATGCACAAATAAATTCTTCAGAAGTTATAAACAGAAATGTATACAGGCAAAAAATCAATAGTTGGAAAGTACAACCCGAGAATGAAGTTTGCAAGAGACAGGGGACAAAATGGACAGAGGAAAGAAAGAGAATTCATGGGGAAAGAATGAGAGAAGTTTGGAGAATTAAAAAATTGAATCGGAAAAGCTTTGCGTGATCCGTATGGGTCCAATCGCACATAATAATAAAAATAATAGGTAAGGCTCTACGCCACTATAAGAAAGTATCACTGTTCATGAAATAACAAAATATACGAATAAACTTCTTTATACTTTTCCTTTTTATTTAATCAAATGCTTTCAAATGTTTATTTCACGCACACAAATCATCCACACCTCGATATGGAGTGTAAACGTGTGCACGAAATATAGTACACTGTTTCTGATGATAACCATGTATGAGCTTTTGGGTTGCTAGGCTACTTCGACCACCAGGATTTATATTAGATTTTGAAAACGATCTTTCTCTCCAAACTTACTTCCTCCACAATGGCTTATCAAATATTGTACCCTTTCGCGATGATTAAGAATTAGCATAAATTGCATTTTTGCGAGTTCAAAGCAAACCATCGGCGGCGCGAAAGCAGTCTTGATACCGTGACACACTCGCGACGCTTACCACTCTGTCACGAAATTGACCTGCATATATCTACAACCAATTTCAATTTCGTAATTCGCCCTACACGATTGTGTGTAATTGAACTTCGTCAAATCAATTATTTCTGGAATAATCACTAATCTCGACACTGGCCGTCCATAAACGCACAATTAACACACTTTTTTTTTCCTAAAAGTAAACGAATAACGTCACGTCATCTACATAGTTATTAAAATATTATTCCAAATGATCTCAAACATTTATCATCATTATATTTTAACGGTAATCAGAAAAAAATATGATTTATTAGCAGAAAGTAACACATAACAGATCGCTTTGCATTGCGTCGGGACTTAATCACGCAAAACTATATAAAGAAATCCCCCAAATCTCAATTTCTCCATAGCAATTGACAGATACAAATAAGATATTCAAGACCTCCTAGATCAATCCCGACCTATAATGTTATACAAGTTCCGCCTGCGTATCTGCGATATCGTGTGTCGGCTTACTTGTTCGTTCTGATCCTAGTCCGACCACTGCCGATGCCTTGTGGAACCACCTGAAAACCATGTATTCCCAAACAGTATAACCACACCTTCTTTCATTTCCTTGCTACGACGTTCGCAGAGCTTGGCGGCTTCACACTGTACTGAATACTCACGGCCGGTGCGCATGTACAGTACTGTCATGTTCCTAATTTATTTTCTTTGTAATCACACGACTTCTTCTAGATGCACCAGTTTCCACAAATACTTATATAACTTACCTGAATACATTACGTTACAACTTGAAATTACTTGTTGATTTTTGCAAGAAAATTGATACCTATGACAGTATTCTTGTTTATCAAATTCGTTAGTCCACGTCTATATACAAGAGTGAGTCAAATGAAAACCTTAAATATTTTTTAAAATATTATTTATTGTGCACTAGTAGTACAAAGCTGTATCACTTTTCAACGTAATCTACCCCGCGCTCAATGCAAGTCCTCCGACGCTTACAAAGTGCATAAATTCATTTAGAAAAAATTTCTTTTGGTAATCCACGCAACCACTCATGCACGGCGTAGCGTTCCTCTTCATCAGAACGGAACTTCTTTGAGTGGTCCAAACATATGGAAATCACTTGGGGCAAGGTCTGGTGTGTATGGTGGATGAGGAAGACACTCAAAATGCAGGTCTGTGATTGTTTCAACTGTTGTACGGGCAGTGTGGGGCCTTGCATTGTCATGTTGCAAGAGGACACCTGCTGGCAGCAATCTACGTCGCTTTGGTTTGATTGCAGGCCACAGATAATTTTTTAAGAGATCTGCGTCTGATGCATTGGTGACAGTGGCCCTTCTAGGCATCTAATGCTCCAAAATGACACCTTTTTCGTCCTAAAGGAGAGTCAGCATAACCTTCCCTGCTGATGGTGCTGTTCGAGACTTACTTGGTTTTGGTGACGAGGAATGGCGCCATTCCTTGCTCGCTCTCTTCGTTTCCGGTTGGTGGAAGTGAACCCAGGTTTCGTCGCCAGTAACGATTCTTGCAAGGAAGCCATCACCATCTCCTTCAAAGCACCGAAGAAGTTCTTCGCAAGTATCAACACGTCGTTCTCTCATTTCAGGAGTCAGCTGCCGTGGCTCCCATCATGCAAACACTTTGTGAAACTGGAGCACATCATGCACAATGTGGTATGCTGACCCATGACTAATCTGTAAACATGCTGCAATGTCATTCAGCGCCACTCGATGGTTTTCCTTCACTATGGCTTCAACTGCTGCAATGTTCTGTGGAGTAACAACTGACCTGGACGAGGAGCATCTTCCACTGAAGTCACACCATTTGGAAACTTCCAATTCCATTCGTAGACTTGCTGCGGTGACAAACATGCATCACCGTACAGAACCTCCATTCATCGATGAATTTCAATAGGTTTTACACCTTCACTACGCAAAACCCGAATAACAGAACGCTGTTCTTCCCTGGTGCAAGTCGCAAGTGGGGCAGCCATACTGATACTGCGACGGTATGTGTGCAACTGCACTATGATGTCACCTACAGGCCAATCTGCACGCTGTTTGTAGCACAATTACCAACTTAAAAGGATAAAAGCGGGAAATTTCGATTTGTATACCAAATTTAAGGTTTTAATTTGAGCCGGCCGAAGTGGCCGCGCGGTTCTGGCGCTGCAGTCTGGAACCGCGAGACCGCTACGGTCGCAGGTTCGAATCCTGCATCGGGCATGGATGTGTGTGATGTCCTTAGGTTAGTTAGGTTTAACTAGTTCTAAGTTCTAGGGGACTAATGACCTCAGCAGTTGAGTCCCATAGTGCTCAGAGCCATTTGAACCATTTTAATTTGACTAACCCTCGTATTTATAGAGATAGTGCTTGTGTCATCTATGTTAAGTAAACTTTCCATTCAGGGATGATAGGAGGAGGGGCGGGTGCAGCGGCGCTGCTGGTCCTGATGTCGACTACGTCCATCGCGGTCTGCTGTTTCCTGCGGAGAAGACGCAGCTACGTCCCCAAAGGTGAGTCACGGTCGCTGGTTCAGTCATTCTGCCAGCGGCGGAAACCTAGACTGCACGCAGATGTTACTGTGAAATTATTCCCGGTTTTCCCTAAATAGCACTGACGCGCCAGGTAGCAATGGTTGTCAACAGATTTTTTACACGAGGAAGGAAGTGTGTGTGACACCAGCGCTGTAATCGACTATGATAAAAAATTACTTTTTTGTTCCTTATCGACCCGTGAGAACAATGTTCGTGATTCATCTCCTGTTCACTCTAAATCTGCGACTGTAGTCTGCTAGCCACTGCAAGATGAGTGGTGGAGGGCGTTTCTGTATCTACATAGCCAGCTTGTGGTGTGTGGTGGAGGGTACTTTGTACCCTGTTCCAGTCGCGAATGGTTCTCGGAAAGCATGATTGCCGTCGCACCACCGTGTGGGCTGGAATATTCCTACTTTTAGATCTACGGCCTTTTCGCGAGACCTAGGTGGAAAGGAGGCGATATATTAGCCGAATCTTCTAGGAACGTACGATCTCGGAATTTTAAAGCTGTAAACCACACCATGATGAAGCAAGCATCTCTTGCAGCGTTTGCCACTGCAGCTGGCTGAGCATCTGCGTGATGCTGTAGCACTTCTTGAATGGAACTGTAACAAAACGTGCTGCTTTTCTTTGGATCTTCCCTGTGTCCTCTAACAACACTGTCTGGTAGGTTTCCCAGACTGACAAACAATACTGAAGTTGTGTACTTTTATTACCGTCTTTTTGCAACTGCAATGAAGGTTTTACTAAGAGCAAACACGTTTCGCTTTATTATAAATCATCTTGAATGCCCACGGTAACGATATAGTTTTCTTCTCATCTCACCATTTCGTATGTTTGCGTTCGTCCACTACCAAAACAAACAATAGATGAACGCATCCCAGAATAGCAAAACAAAACACACGAAAGTGCGATGTGTGAATGTGACACACACACACACACACACACACACACACACACAGTGGTTACGGTTACTACAAGCCACACCACAAGTTGCGAAACGGGGTCAAACTTCTAGTAGTTTACTGTCGAGTTGAGATTTTCACATACAAATGTTTTATTCATATCTTACAGAAACTAGCAGTACGGCAATCAACAACCATTCAAAACACGCCGCTAGCGGCAATCAGGTAATTTATAGCAATACAACAGTTTAAAAAATTTAACGAACATTAGTAAACAAGCTACTAAAGTAAACACAGAACTTTGTTAATAAAGTACGGTGAGGTAGTGAAGCTACCAACACCGCCATTAAAAAAAAAAAAATAAATAAATAAATAAACAGGTCTCAGCAAAGACACGATTAATGGCAACTAAAGGAATTTACAAACTTTGAGGAATTTAAAATTTTTTTAAACAAAAGCGTCCTGGAATATCATTAGAACGTAACAGGTATGACGGACCCGTGTAAGGCGGCCACGAAACACCAACTCAGGGATGCTCAGGCTAGGCAGAATACTGACCAATTTAAATACGCCCGTAAACACAATTGCCACTCTCAGGCTGGTCACTGAACCGACTTTTAGTCAGCGAAAACTTGTTATAAGATGGCTTAACTCGCCGACAGAATTAGAGCTAACCTCGTGCAAGGAAACATTACACCACACAGTCCTGAATGAGCGACCACATGATCAACCAACGAGAAGCATGAATTTACTCATAACATACGACAGAATAGCGAAACAATTGAACTGCCAAAACTACACCTCCCATCGGGCAGTAACGAGAGGAGGAGGAGGAAAGATCACTGTCTTCAATTACACCGGTGCCAGAGAACAGAAAACTCGAACGCCGGAGGTCACAAGGCAGAAGAGACAATGGTTACGCAAACTTATTACTTAATAATTAAACTTTCCACGAAGTTAACTTGCAATTATGCTCGAACAGGCAGTACACGACCTCCACACATCCGACCCAGCACGCGTCGCCAGCGTACCCAACACGCCACGGTCACGTGACAACACGCTCTTGTCACCGGAGTTCACGTCTTCTCTGCAACGTTGACGGGTAGTGACCCGACACCCCCGGGATAACAAGGCCGTCCAGCAGTGTTAGTGACGTCACACTAAGCGGCCCATAGCCGACGCAGCAGTCCACGGACACCTCCGTACAGACGCGCCTGATGCTAACGATCTTTTGTCCGTCATACAGAAAGGAGCGAACTATAATTCGAACCAAAGACCAAATTATATATATTCTTGTAAATAGCATAAAGGTTCATAACGAAATACCGATTACATATACGGGCAGGAATAAGTTTAATCGATTGAGGAACTTTGCCACTATTTTATAATTGTCAGAACACTATTTAGCTTTAAAACTCGCATACAGGTGGTGACAAATGCCAACTGACAGCAGGACTTAACATTTTCAAGCTATTACACTGAAAGTAAATTATCTTAAACACTGTCATATATAGCAAAACCCTCACAACTTTCGTTTACAATAAGGTAAAAAGAGTTCGCTTTATCTCATAAAACACATGACTATTGTGAATTTACTCATATGTTCATGGTGGCACCTCTTTTCAAGAATTTTTACAAGTGTATCCCCAGTAATAAAGAATGGAGACAAAAGATAGATAGCCGGCCGATGTGGCCGTGCGGTTAAAGGCGCTTCAGTCTGGAACCGCGTGACCGCTACGGTCGCAGGTTCGAATCCTGCCTCGGGCATGGATGTGTGTGATGTCCTTAGGTTAGTTAGGTTTAATTAGTTCTAAGTTCTAGGCGACTGATGACCTCAGAAGTTAAGTCGCATAGTGCTCAGAGCCATTTGAACCAAAAGATAGATAACAAATATTCTCCTTTTAACATAGACATCACTGAACACAAGATTCTGTCTTGCACTGTGATACTAAGGGACTGCTCTTCCCTTTAAGAAAAGCCTGACAATTTGAAGTTCACTCTGCTATTGAAGATACACTTCTTGAAACAATATTAAAAATGTTATGAAAGGTAAGGAAATGAAAAACAGCCAAGTGCATTACAAGTAAGAATGTGAGCAAAAGGCTGAGGCTCTCTTTACTTACCATTTTCAATCTCTCTACAGTTTTTCCACGTAGAAATCACCAACTGCAAGTCTCATTATTGCTGTCTGTCACTAACAAAGTGCTTTTCTATTTAGAAAACCTGACAATTTGATGTTCATTCTGGTACTGAAGATAAAAACTTTTCAGAGGAGTTCTAGAACCTATTCCTGCCCGTACATGTAATCGGTATTTCGTTATGAACGTTTATGCTGTTTACAAAAATATATATAATTTGGTCTTAGGTTCGAATTATAGTTCGCTCCTTTCTGTATGACGGACAGAAGATCGTTACCAGCAGGCGCGTCTGTACGGAGGTGTCCGTGGACTGCTGCGTCGGCTATGGGCCGCTTAGTGTGACGTCACTAACATTGCTGGACGGCCTTGTTATCCCGGGGGTGTCGAGTGACCGCTCCTTCATGTTAGGTGTCTCCTTTTAAACTCCGGTGTTGAGACGAAGGATTTAAAGAAGCCTGTTAACGTCCCACCAAGGTGAAATGAACAGCAACAACTCGTGGGGCAATTCTGTATACAACCAACACGTGGGGAGCTCTTCCGTCAACTCGACCCGCTCGTTACACACAGCCGACATACATCACGTGGCGAGCACCTCTTGTCTGCGCTGGAGAGCCACACTGCCCTCCCGTGTCCACCAGACTCTCTGCGCACAACACCCCTACTTCTGCGCCACCACACGAGGCTACAATCGGTCAAAGATCTCACTTCCTCCATAGCAGTTTCCCGGAAGCAAAAACGCAGAGGGAAAAGAGAACCAAGCAGCCACTTAATAACAGACAACATATCAAACAAACATGTCAGGGGAAGAAATGGAAAACCAATGCAATTTAAACACAAGGTGTAGCGCGAGTCGATACACGTCTCAGAATGGTTCTTCACAACACACAGAATCGTGAATATGTTTAGTGCAGTCGAAGTACCGTGCGCTTAAGTCTTACATGTGGAAGAACAGGAGGGATGACGTAAATAAGAAAAAAAACCGTGAGTAACGATAAGAATTAACGCTGTTTATAGCAATAAGTAAAGCATGCAAACTGCTCATGGTCTCAGCAAACAAAATTGTAAGAAACAAAAGACCATATTGTTACAGCGACCACTGAAGATGCTTCAGAATAAAGCGAAACGCGTGTGGTCTTAATGAGATTTTCATTACAGTTGCAAAAGACTGTAATCAATCTATAGAACTTGCACAGGGCGTTGCACATTGCTGGCGGGTGTAGATTGGATTTAGTTGATAAAGTTTTACATGCGAACCCATTTCCGGAAATGAACAAGTCGAAAGTTATAAGCGAAAATCGTTTTGATACCTCTTACAGTGGAATACATGTACTGGAATTGTTGTTGCTAGGACTGTAGGGTAGACGACTTGCAGAGGTGGTAGCATGGACCAAACCAACAAAAAACTCTGGTCAACGCGGAATCTAAAATGGATAGCTGAGGAGCCACGATCACCGGTTGATCCCCACTAGTGTGAAACACCTCTCCTGTACTGAACGAGTCCTCGTAGCTACTCACGTATTCATTTTAGAGCCCATGTTTACCGTTTTAAGTTTTTTTCTTTGGTCCATACTACCATCTTTGAAAGTTTCCTACCCTACTGTCTTAACAACTGTAGTAGTTGCACATGTAATCTATTGTCAGAGGTTATTGTTGTTGTGGTTTCCAGTCCAGAGACTGGTTTGATGCAGCTCCCCGTGCTACTCTATCCTGTGCAAGCTTCTTCATCTCCCAGTACCTACCGCAACCTATATCCTTCTGAATATGCTTAGTGTATTCATCTCTTGGTCTCCCTCTACGATTTTTACCCTCCACGCTGCCCTCAAATACTAAATTGGTGATCTCGTGATGCCTCAGAACATGTCCTGCCAACGGATCCCTTCTTCTAGTCAAGTTGTGCCACAAACTCCTCTTCTCTCCAGTTCTATTCAATACCTCCTCATTAGTTATGTGATCTACCTATCTAATCTTCAGCATTATTCTGTAGCACCACATTTCTAAAGCTGCTATTCTCTTCTTGTCTAAACTATTTATAATCCACGTTTCACTTCCACACATGGCTACACTCCATACAAATACTTTCAGAAACGGCTTCCCGACACTTAAATCTATACTCGATGTTAACAAATTTCTCTTCTTCAGCAACGCTTTCCTTGCCATTGCCAGTCTACATTTTATATCCTCTCTGCTTTGACCATCATCAGTTATTTTGCTCCCCAAATAGCAAAACTCCTTTACTACTTTAAGTGTCTCATTTCCTAATCTAATTCTCTCAGCATCACCCAACTTAATTAGACTAAATTCCATTATCCTCGTTTTGCTTTTGATGATGTTCATCTTATATCCTCCTTTCAAGACACTGTCCATTCCGTTCAGCTGCACTTTCAGGTCCTTTGCTGTCTCTGAAAGAATTACAATGTCATCGGCGAACCTCAAAGTTTTTATTTCTTCTCCATGGATTTTAATTCCTACTCCGAATTTTTCTTTCGTTTCCTTTACTGCTTGCTCAATACACAGATTGAATAACATCGGGGATAGGCTACAACCCTGTATCACTCCCTTCCCAACCACTGCTTCCTTTTCATGCCCCTCGACTCTTGTAACTGCCATCTGGTTTCTGTACAATTTGTAAACAGCCTTTCGCTCCCTGTATTTTATCCCTGCCACCTTCAGAATTTGAAAGAGAGTATTCCAGTCAACACTGTCAAAAGCTTTCTAAGTCTACAAATGCTAGAAACGTAGGTTTGCCTTTCCTTAATCTATTTTCTAAGATAGGTCGTAGGGTGGCTCACGTGTTCCAACATTTCTACGGAATACAAACTGATCTTCCCCGAGGTCGGGTTGTACTAGTTTTTCCATTCGTCTCTAAAGAATTCGTGTTAGGATTTTGCAGCCGTGGCTTATTAAACTGATAGTTCGGTAATTTTCACATGTCAGCACCTGCTTTCTTTGGGACTGGAGTTATTATATTCTTCTTGAAGTCTGAGGGTATTTCGCCTGTCTCATACATCTTGCTCACTAGATGGTAGAGTTTTGCTAAGCCTGGCTCTCCCAAGGCTGTCAGTAGTTCTAATGGAATGTTGTCTACTCCCGGGGCCTTGTTTCGACTCAGGTCTTTCAGTGCTCTGTCAAACTCGTCACGCAGTATTATATCTCCTATTCCATCTTCATCTACATTCTCTTCAATTTCTATAATATTGTCCTCAAGAACATCGCCCTTGTATAGACCCTTGTATAGACTCCTTCCACTTTTCTGCTTTCCCTTCTTTGCTTAGAACTGGGTTTCCACTGAGCTCTTGATATTCATACAAGCGGTTCTCTTTTCTCCAAAGGTTTCTTTAACTTTACTGTACGCATTATCTATCTTACCCCTAGTGATATGCGCCTCTACATCCTTACATCCGTCCTCTACCCATCCCTTCTTAGCCGTTTTGCACTTCCTGTCGATCTCATTTTTAAGACGTTTGTATTCCTTTTTACCTGCTTCATTTACTGCATTTTTGTATTTTCTCCTTTCATCAATTAAATTCAATATCTCTTCTGTTACCCAAGGATTTCTATTGGCCCTCGTCTTTTTACCTACCTGATCCTCTGCTACCTTCACTATTTTATCTCTCAAAGCTACCAATTCTTCTAATGTTTGTCTTTCCCCCAGTCTTGTTAATCCCTAATGCTGTCCCTGAAGCTCTCTACAACCTCTGGTTGTTTCAGTTTATCCAGGTTTTCGCTAATAACTTTAGATTCGTTCATCTCCAGTACAGGAACCCTCTGTGTCTGCAACTACGAGAAACAACGAAGACAACACGAATGCAGAGGCATCGATCGACCTAGGTTGTCTGAGCTACCCCGTTCGTGGATGGGCTGCAGTTGCCGGGGATTCCTCGAATGAGTGTCGATTATGTAAATACCCTTCCTACGACTAGGTTTATGCGGTCTTTCCGTTTTAAATCGCTTCGCACGCATAACTTAGAGACATGTAACGTATGTGAATGCTTCCCGTGCTTGTCCTTTAATCGAGTAATTGTATAATGACACGTCTTTCCTTCTGTTTATTCGCTGTACGTCACATCAGTTCATGTTTATCGACATCTGGGAGTCTCTGCTGGTTTTCTTGCATCGCGACTTGTTTGTGCATTTTCTGGCGTTATCTTATTCTCTATCTCCTAAGGCAGTGTTCCGACTAATTCACTAACCATCCTCTCCCAGCGAAGACCATCAAGGACAGAAACTTGAAAGCTGCAGCGAGTCTTGATCTTGTACTGTCGTTAGATTTTTTTTAATCGTGTGGGTGTGGCTAGGGACCCCGCGTGGCACACCGTTCGCCGGGTGCTGGTCTTTCAATTTGACGCCACTTCGGCGACCTGCAGGCGATGATGATGATGATGATGACGATGCTGATGATGATGATGACAGCACGAACCCAGCCGGGAATCGAACCCGGGCCTAGAGGATTGACAATCTGTCACGCTGACCATTCAGCTACCGAGGGCGGACACTGTCGTTAGAGAATGGATAGTTTTGAAAATACACCCGTAACGGAATGAAAAGCTTTTTGAAAATGTGTCGCTGTTTAGGTCGTTTTTGAAGCTAGACAAAATTGGTATTTGGTTCATCGGGCAGAAATGAAGAAACACGTGTTTCAGCATTTTAGGAAATTCTCCCCAGTGGGGTTAATCATCCGATCTTAATGTCACGGAAAATGTTTGCAACTATTTCGAACAGAAGGTGTAACGTGGCAATCGACGCCACATCAGTTTGATAGTTGTAGGACATCTAATCGTAAATGAGACGCTTCAGCTGGATACGGCTGCAGTTGATGTTAATACGGTATCAGCGCGATCTCTCCTGGAGATGGTCGCTTTTTAATATGGTGCACTTATAAAAAGTCTGCTGTGTTTTTGAGACCACACTACACTCACCCACGTCGTTAAACGAATAGCCGACATAGACGTATTACCTACTTCTGACATACGAAACCTGTGTTGGAACTGGATTTGAATCCGCATTTACCGTTTATCGTGAGCGGTCATCTTCACCACTTTTGCTGTACGTTCACGCTTTCCGACCTCACCCAGACCTTCAATGTGTCACAGTCCATGTCCTTATATAGTACTCTTCGGTACCAAGGGCGACCATACCTTTAATATTCGGGAAGACAAATGGTGACTTGTTAGTATACATAAAAAGGTTCCAGTTACTATCCTACTAAAAAACCTGCGTAATATCGTCTTTTAAATAACTTCCTTTGAAGAAAAATACCTGACTAAACTATATATATACACTCCTGGAAATGGAAAAAAGAACACATTGACACCGGTGTGTCAGACCCACCATACTTGCTCCAGACACTGCGAGAGGGCTGTACAAGCAATGATCACACGCACGGCACAGCGGACACACCAGGAACCGCGGTGTTGGCCGTCGAATGGCGCTAGCTGCGCAGCATTTGTGCACCGCCGCCGTCAGTGTCAGCCAGTTTGCCGTGGCATACGGAGCTCCATCGCAGTCTTTAACACTGGTAGCATGCCGCGACAGCGTGGACGTGAACCGTATGTGCAGTTGACGGACTTTGAGCGAGGGCGTATAGTGGGCATGCGGGAGGCCGGGTGGACGTACCGCCGAATTGCTCAACACGTGGGGCGTGAGGTCTCCACAGTACATCGATGTTGTCGCCAGTGGTCGGCGGAAGGTGCACGTGCCCGTCGACCTGGGACCGGACCGCAGCGACGCACGGATGCACGCCAAGACCGTAGGATCCTACGCAGTGCCGTAGGGGACCGCACCGCCACTTCCCAGCAAATTAGGGACACTGTTGCTCCTGGGGTATCGGCGAGGATCATTCGCAACCGTCTCCATGAAGCTGGGCTACGGTCCCGCACACCGTTAGGCCGTCTTCCGCTCACGCCCCAACATCGTGCAGCCCGCCTCCAGTGGTGTCGCGACAGGCGTGAATGCAGGGACGAATGGAGACGTGTCGTCTTCAGCGATGAGAGTCGCTTCTGCCTTGGTGCCAATGATGGTCGTATGCGTGTTTGGCGCCGTGCAGGTGAGCGCCACAATCAGGACTGCATACGACCGAGGCACACAGGGCCAACACCCGGCATCATGGTGTGGGGAGCGATCTCCTACACTGGCCGTACACCACTGGTGATCGTCGAGGGGACACTGAATAGTGCACGGTACATCCAAACCGTCATCGAACCCATCGTTCTACCATTCCTAGACCGGTAAGGGAACTTGCTGTTCCAACAGGACAATGCACGTCCGCATGTATCCCGTGCCACCCAACGTGCTCTAGAAGGTGTAAGTCAACTACCCTGGCCAGCAAGATCTCCGGATCTGTCCCTCATTGAGCATGTTTGGGACTGGATGAAGCGTCGTCTCACGCGGTCTGCACGTCCAGCACGAACGCTGGTCCAACTGAGGCGCCAGGTGGAAATGGCGTGGCAAACCGTTCCACAGGACTACATCCAGCATCTCTACGATCGTCTCCATGGGAGAATAGCAGCCTGCATTGCTGCGAGAGGTGGATATACACTGTACTAGTGCCGACATTGTGCATGCTCTGTTGCCTGTGTCTATGCGCCTGTGGTTCTGTCAGTGTGATCATGTGATGTATCTGACCCCAGGAATGTGTCAATAAAGTTTCCCCTTCCTGGGACAATGAATTCACGGTGTTCTTATTTCAATTTCCAGGAGTGTATGTTCCTCTCCCTGTAAGTTGGGGGTAGGGGGGGGTTGAAGTGGCGCGTGGCCATGGCCATGGAAACCCCTCCCCCCCCCCTCCCCCCCTCCTCCTTGTCCTCGACTATGGACGCCCTTGTTATGTACGTCTCTCTTTAAGCTCATATTGGCCGTCTGGGCTTACGATACTTGCATCAGCAGCTGTATGAAATATGATTCGAAATTATTCGTTGAATGCGAATTTCATGAGATACATGTATAAGAATATTATATAGGGTGAGTGGGTGAGGCAGTCACTGAGCTGCCCCTGCCGATGTCGTTTTATCAGACCCACAACGCTATATCTGGCCTTCAAAAGGCAAACGGTGGATTTCATACGCTCGCGCTCGCTACACGCAAAGAACGGCAAAGTTTTATAAGAAATGTAATGTAGATAAATTTTATATTGCGATATGCTTTTGCTGGAGGCCAAGGTTTTCAAGTTATTCGGACGAAACGCACAAAAATGACTTTCAAACGCACCTGCACCCCACCAATTAGGATTTGTAGTACGTTGTTCCTAGCACTCCCTCTTACCTTCGTACGAGGCGTGTTTTTTAAGTAAGTACCGTTTTGAAATTAAAAAAAGACATGCTAAGATATCTCAATAATGTTATTTTTACTTGAAATCCTGTACCTTAATCTACTTTTCTACATAATTTCCGTCAATATTGAGGCACTTGTCATAACGTTGTACTAGTTTTTCAAAATACCCTCCTCATAGAAGTCTGCCGCCTGACTTGTTAACCACTGCATCACCACTGTTTTGTCTTCGTCATCGCCTTGAAGACTCTGACCGCCCAGGTGTTTCTTCAAGTGCAGGAACAGGTGGTAGTCACTGGGAGCAAGTACGGGGCTGTGCGGAGGATGATCTAGAGTTTCCCATCGAAAAGATGTGATGAGATCTTTGGTCTGATTCGGCACATGAGGACGGGCATTGTCTTGCAGCAAAACGAGGGGCCTTGCTCAACTTGCCACGTCTTTTGTTCTGAATTGAACGGTGTAGATTGTGCAATGTCTTACAGTAAGCTGCTGTGTTGATTGTCTCATTACGAGGCAGAAATTCCACAAGCAATACTTCTTTTCTGTCCCAAAAAACTGTGCCGTGGTTAACAAGTCAGGTGTCACATTTCTATGAGGAGGGTATTCAGAAACTGGTACAACGTTATGACAAGTGCCTCAATACTGACGGAAATTATGTAGAAAAGTAGATTAAGGTACTAGCTTTCGTGTAGAAATAAAATCATTGAGATATCTTAGCACGTCTTTTTTTAATTTCAAAACGGTACTTACTTAAAAAACACGACTCGTACAATAACTTATGACTACGCGAGCTATTCCCAATATTCGACCTGTTTTCGTTTCTATTTGATGGGATATTACGACACCAGCATAGTCGGCTGTTGCGTTATTAAATTAAAAGTCTCCGTAAGGGTAAACAACTTTTCAAACGTTACGCTAAAACTAATTACCTTGACAATTCGATCAAACTCAGCCCTTACAAGCAGAGTAGTGGTGCAGTCAGAAGGCACAATGATGTAATTGTTTTTTTTTTTTCTGTTGTTAAAATCAAAAAATATTAATAGATAAAATGTACGCAAACGTAAATTTTACAGTTTGTAAGATCTCGACTAAGCCGGTACGTAATAGGGCCAGTCAATGAAGACGAAAAAAAGTTCAAATGTGGTAAGTAATTGGCACCATCGTAAACTTTCGTGCAATGGTAGGACACAGGGCCACGAACATCACACCAGAAATCCTGAGCAGTGGGGGCAGAGTGTCTGAAGGTCACTTTTGTACGTTTTTATTGAATAACTCGAAAACTACGACCTCTAGCGTAAAAGTATCTCAGTGCAATATCTAACTAAATCAAATTTCTTACAAAGAGGTCCTGTGTATTTCTTTGTGTAGGACGAACAATTTGCACGTAGCGAGCGAGAGAATACGGAATACTCTCATGTGCTATTTGAAGGACAGATATACTAGGGCTGGAACTTTAAAATAATGGAAACTATTTATTCACAACCGATACAAAAGAGTTACATGTTTGCACCTGTTACTGTCCTTCGTTGTGTAGAAGCCGTTGCCAGCGATGTGGAAGGCGTAGTATACCATTAGCAGAGCCTGTTGTGTTGATGATGCGAATGGAGTGGTCTGCTGTCTGTCGAATCTCTGGAACAGATCTGAAGCTAATGCCACAAAGTGCTTCCTTCACCTTCGGAATCAAATCAAAGTCACAAGGACTTAAGTCCGGGGCGTATGTGTGGATGGTACAGTACTTCCTAGTCCCATCGATCTAACAGAGCAACCACAGATTGGGCTGTATGCGCCCGCGCATTGTCGTTCAAAATGATGGATGGGTTGCGCAGAAAGTGTTGCCGCTTCTTTCGAATAGCTGGGCGCAAGTGATGCTCCAAAAACGAACAGTAATACTGTGCATTGACGGTCTGCCGTGGAGGAACGTAATGCGTTAGGATCATCACACTCATACACGAGTATCACCATAACCTTCACCATACTGGGGCTCTGACGCACTTTCGACTTTCGCGACGATCCATAACGACGCCATTGTTTGGATTGGAATTTCAGTTTTGGCTCGTACGATGTGGGCCATGTCTCGTATTACGATACGGCTAAGAAAGCCTCTCCTTCGCGCTCATAGCGCTCCAAGTGCGTCTGAGCAGCATCGTAACGCATCCATTTCTGTATTTCCGTCAAGTCATGCGGAACCCATCGCGATGAAATCGTTCGCATGCCCAGACGTTTCTTCAGGATGCGAAGCACAGCCGTATGCCCTAACCCGGGCTGGGTTGGGTTGTTTGGGGGACGAGACCAAATGAGCTCATCGGTCTCATCGGATTAGGAAGGACGGTGAAAGAAGTCGGCCGTGCCATTTCAAGGGAACCATCCCGACATTTGCCTGGAGCGATTTAGGGAAATCACGTAAAATCTAAATCAGGATGGCCAGTCACAGAATTGAACCGTCGTCCTCCCGAATGCGAGTCCAGTGTGATAACCACGGCGCCACTTCGTTCGGTGCGCTAATCCTATTTCGTGGGCGAGCTCACGAACCGTATGGCGTCGATCGCTGTCCACTAACGCGGCAACAGCATGCACTTCTTCAGAGACGCTAGGACGACCTGCCCGATGCGCGTCTGCCACAGTTTGCCGACCTTCGTTGAAGGCTTTTACCCAACGTGCCACTGCTCTGTGTCAAGATAAGGCGTAAGAAAGGCCCTCCTTCGCGCTCATAGCGCTCCAAGTGCGTTTGAGCAGCGTCGTAACGCATCCATTTCTGCATTTCCATCATGTCGAACTCCGATGTTCGTGTTTCGAAAACATATTGACTCCGCTGCGCTAGAGGCTAGGTCACAACTGACTGTGTTTCCCTCGATTGTGCGCACGCCGGTGACGTGGGACGGGCGAGTCCATTTGCTCGGACGTAAGGTAGGTATGTCAACAACGTGTGCTGTCAGCGACTGCATAGTGTCTCCACAGCAGTATTGCCACTATTTAAGTTCCAACCGACGTAATATTTAGGGTTGCTTAAAACGACGTCGGTAGGGGCTCTGAATCGTCCTGTATAAAGACGTGGACTGTCACATACGAAGGCAAGGAAGCGTGCACGGGGAGGCGCACTGGTTAAGGGGACCACTCGCTGTAAGTGTCGAAAATCGGGTTCGAGTCCCGATCCGGAACGTCACAAATTTTCACGTCACAATTGTGCGATACGACCGTACCCACTGCAGCTGATGTCATGAAATTCTCATTCGACGAATAGTATGGAACAGTTGCTGATCGTCAAATAATACACTACTGCCCATTAAAATTGATACATCAAGAAGAAATGCAAGTGATAAACGGGTATTCATTGGACAAATATATTATATTAGAACTGACATATGATTACATTTTCACGCAATTTGGGTGCATAGATCCTGAGAAATCAGTACCCAGAACAACAATCTCTGGCCGTGATAACGGCCTTAAAACGCCTGGGTATTAAGTCAGAGCTTGGATGGCGTGTACAGGTACAGCTGCCCATGCAGCTTCAACACGATACCACAGTTTATTAACAGTAGTGACTGGCGTATTGTGACGACCCAGTTGCTCGCACACCATTGACCACACGTTTTCAATTGGTGAGATATCTGGAGAATGTGCTGGCCAGGGCAGCAGTCGAACATTTTCTGTATCCAGAAAGGCCCGTACAGGACCTGCAAAATGCGGTCGTGCATTATCCTGCTGAAATGTAGGGTTTCGCAGGGATCGAATAGAGGGTAGAGCCACGGGCCGTAACACGTCTGAAATGTAACTTCCACTGTTCAAAGTACAGTCAATGCGAACGAGAGGTGACCGAGACGTGTAACCAATGGCACCCCAGACCATGACGGCAGATGATACGCCAGTATGGCGATGACGAATACACGCTTCCAATGTGCATTTACCGCGTTGTCGCCAAACACGGATGCGACCATCATGATGCTGCAAACACAACCTGGATTCATCCGAAAAAATGACGTTTTGCCATTCGTGCACCCAGGTTCGTCGTCGATTACGTCATCGCAGGCGCTCCTGTCTGTGATGCAGCGTCAAGGGTAACCGCAGCTATGGTCTCCGAGCTGATAGTCCATGCTGCTGCAAACGTCGTCGAACTGTTCATGCAGATGGTTGTTGTGTTGCAAACGTCCCCATTTGTTGTGTCAGGGATTGAGACGTGGCTGCACGATCCGTTAGAGCCATGCGGGTAAGATGCCTGTCATCTCGATTGCTAGTGATACGAGGTCATTGAGATCCAGCACGGCGTTCCGTATTCCCCTCCTGAACCCACAGATTCCATGTTCTGCTAATAGTCATTGGATCTCGACCAACGCGAGCAGCAATGTCGCGATACGATAACCGCAATCGCCATAGACTACAATGCGACCTTTATCAACGTCGGAAACGTGATGGTACGCATTTCTCCTCCTTACACGAGGCATCACAACAACGTTTCACCAGGCAACGCCGGTCAACTACCGTTTGTGTATGAAAAATCGGTTGGAAACTTTCCTCATGTCAGCACGTTGTAGGGCCAACCTTGTGTGAATGCTCTGAAAAGCTAATCAATCGCATATCACGCCATCCTCTTCCTGTCGGTTAAATTTCGAGTCTGTAGCACGTCATCTTCGTGGTGTAGCAATTTTAATGGCCAATAGTGTATGTTTCACTATGGCATTTGGTCTGCCAACAACACTGATGACCTGGTCGTGTCTGTGTTCCAGGGGACGGTGTTTTTGTGAATCCGTCCTTCGGTATTTTCGACCCGGCATCAGAGGTCGACGACCTACTGGACGAGATGAGGAAGGCAGAAATCGAGGAACAGACCAGACACCGGATGCTGAGCCAATCACCCGACGGGCGGCTTGAGTTTTTGTAGAAATCGCCGGTTTTGTAATTAAATGTCAATAAAATGAAATATAAATGTTGCCAGTGGATCTTGTTTACTAACGATAACTGGTTTCGGTAAACAGAACTACCATCATATGATCTGTAAATAGTGTACATAAAGTGTAAAGCAAATTACGTTATAAGAATAGCGTCAAATGCCATAACTGTCATGCACACACCCCGATAAAGGGTGATGATACTGGTATTTACAATATGTTTCGCCAAGCGCATCCGTCCCATATTACGAGTCACGGAGCACATCACGCATACAAGAGCGCCGCTGAACTGACGCTCGACTAGAGGTCGGTATGGTATTTGTATTACTGTCAATTGCAAGTGTACTTATGTAATTGTAATAAAAATGTTCGAAAGTGTTAAACTGTATAAAATTTTATCATGTAAAAGGTATTTTTTTTCTAGAGCAGCAAGACCACACGGAAGCATGGAGTAGTATAGTAAGTTGAAAAAGACAATATTAGGTTAAGAATGCAACCTAAGTGAGTTGCAAATACAATTAAGTAGTCTCAATAAAAAAGGGGTAACTGCTGCATAAAAAAAATTATAATTGTATTTCTGCCGGCCGCGGTGACCGAGCGGTTCTAGGCGCGTCAGTCTGGAAACGCGCGACCGCTACGGTCGCAGGTTCGAATCCTGCCTCGGGCATTGATCTTTCTGATGTGCTTAGGTTAGTTAGGTTTAAGCGTTCTAGGGGACTGATGACCTCAGAAGTTAAGTCCTATAGTGTTCAGAACCATTTTGTTCAAATGTTCAAATGTGTGTGAAATCTAATGGGACTGCTAAGGTCATCAGTCACTACGCTTACTCACTACTTAACCTAAATTATCCTAAGGACCAACACACACACCCATGCCCGAAGGGAGGACTCGAACCTCCGCCAGGACCAGACTCACAGTCCATGACTGCAGCGCCTTAGAGCCATTTTGAACCAGTTGTGCTTCTGTTGTGGTTTCCATTTAAAGTTTATGGTGTAGTGGGTGTGGCTAGATTTTAGTATTGTAAAATCGGTTTCTCTTATACACGGATGATACTATTAGGTGATCAGCTGGAGCTGTTCTAAACTATATACTATGAAGTTCTAGCAAATGTGTCCTGCGTATAATGACTGACAAGTGTTGCATTTGTGCTCATATACTATATGCCCGATGTGTTCAATTTAACTATTGGTGTTTACATTTCACAGATTTAAATGAAATGAGCGTGTGACAGCGTTGGGCGGGAGGCCCCATTCGGGGCAGTTCGGCCACCAAGTGCAAGTCTTTATTTCAGTTGACGACACATTGGGCGGCTTGCGCGCCGGCGATGGCGATGAAATGGTGATGAGGACAACACAACACCCAGTCCCTAGTCGGGAATCGAACCCGGTCCCGCTTGCATTGAAGGCAAGCACGTTACCACCCAGCTAAGCAGGCTGACATTTGAATGAAGGAAACCCAGTGATGGTGGCATAGAGGTGCTTGCTGAAACATGTTGGGTCACACGAGAAAACAGAATTTTGCGTGGTAGCGGAACTTTCATCCAATAACAGTGGTAGTAATGGTTTGGGCCCAGAGTGATTTATTCGTCATCGGAACACAATATATATATATATACTCCTGGAAATGGAAAAAAGAACACATTGACACCGGTGTGTCAGACCCACCATACTTGCTCCGGACACTGCGAGAGGACTGTACAAGCAATGATCACACGCACGGCACAGCGGACACACCAGGAACCGCGGTGTTGGCCGTCGAATGGCGCTAGCTTCGCAGCATTTGTGCACCGCCGCCGTCAGTGTCAGCCAGTTTGCCGTGGCATACGGAGCTCCATCGCAGTCTTTAACACTGGTAGCATGCCGCGACAGCGTGGACGTGAACCTTATGTGCAGTTGACGGACTTTGAGCGAGGGCGTATAGTGGGCATGCGGGAGGCCGGGTGGACATACCGCCGAATTGCTCAACACGTGGGGCGTGAGGTCTCCACAGTACATCGATGTTGTCGCCAGTGGTCGGCGGAACGTGCACGTGCCCGTCGACCTGGGACCGGACCGCAGCGACGCACGGATGCACGCCAAGACCGTAGGATCCTTCGCAGTGCCGTAGGGGACCGCACCGCCACTTCCCAGCAAATTAGGGACACTGTTGCTCCTGGGGTATCGGCGAGGACCATTCGCAACCGTCTCCATGAAGCTGGGCTACGGTCCCGCACACCGTTAGGCCGTCTTCCGCTCACGCCCCAACATCGTGCAGCCCGCCTCCAGTGGTGTCGCGACAGGCGTGAATGGAGGGACGAATGGAGACGTGTCGTCTTCAGCGATGAGAGTCGCTTCTGCCTTGGTGCCAATGATGGTCGTATGCGTGTTTGGCGCCGTGCAGGTGAGCGCCACAATCAGGACTGCATACGACCGAGGCACACAGGGCCAACACCCGGCATCATGGTGTGGGGAGCGATCTCCTACACTGGCCGTACACCACTGGTGATCGTCGAGGGGACACTGAATAGTGCACGGTACATCCAAACCGTCATCGAACCCATCGTTCTACCATTCCTAGACCGGCAAGGGAACTTGCTGTTCCAACAGGACAATGCACGTCCGCATGTATCCCGTGCCACCCAACGTGCTCTAGATGGTGTAAGTCAACTACCCTGGCCAGCAAGATCTCCGGATCTGTCCCCCATTGAGCATGTTTGGGACTGGATGAAGCGTCGTCTCACGCGGTCTGCACGTCCAGCACGAACGCTGGTCCAACTGAGGCGCCAGGAGGAAATGGCATGGCAAGCCGTTCCACAGGACTACATCCAGCATCTCTACGATCGTCTCCATGGGAGAATAGCAGCCTGCATTGCTGCGAAAGGTGGATATACACTGTACTAGTGCCGACATTGTGCATGCTCTGTTGCCTGTGTCTATGTGCCTGTGGTTCTGTCAGTGTGATCATGTGATGTATCTGACCCCAGGAATGTGTCAATAAAGTTTCCCCTTCCTGGGACAATGAATTCACGGTGTTCTTATTTCAATTTCCAGGAGTGTGTATATATATATATATATATATATATATATATATATATATATATGGCTCTGAGCACTATGGGTTCAAATGGTTCAAATGGCTCTGAGCACTATGGGACTCAACTGCTGAGGTCATTAGTCCCCTAGAACTTAGAACTACTTAAACCTAACTAACCTAAGGACATCACAAACATCCATGCCCGAGGCAGGATTCGAACCAGCGACCGTAGCGGTCTTGCGGTTCCAGACTGCAGCGCCTTTAACCGCACGGCCACTTCGGCCGGCTAGCACTATGGGACTTTACATCTATGGTCATCAGTCCCCTAGAACTTAGAACTACGTAAACCTAACTAACCTAAGGACAGCACACAACACCCAGTCATCACGAGGCAGAGAAAATCCCTGACCCCGCCGGGAATCGAACCCGGGCGTGGGGAGCGAGAACGCTATATATATGGTAAGATGGGGTAATTCGGACTGGGTGGGTAAACCCGACCGCCCTCTGTTTGTGAGAAACAACGAAGCGGAGCGATTTCGCATTTGTGTTACCATATAGAGCATTCGAAGTAACGAAAATGTCACCTTGGCAGCTCTGTCGCATTTTCACATTTAGACACTCAAGAGACAACAAGTGTGTTTTCGATTGTTTGAATTTAATTGTTGTGCAAATTGCATCACTAGATTTACCTTATTAAATGAAACGCTCGCAAAACAAACAGCAAGTCATTTTGTAGTGCATTTAGTGACCTATTCAGTGTTGTATCGTTTTTGTTGGAAATTTCGTGTAAATTGTTTCTGTGTGTGTTAAATGAAAAGTGGCATGGTGGGGTAAATCCGACCGCTAAATGGTGGTGTAAATCCGACCGCATATTTTTTTATCGTTTATATGTACTGAATTATTTATTTATGGAAACAAAGTGAATTTTTGCTTATTTTTAGGAAAATAGTACGAAATTACAAACGAAAAATGACAAAACGCAGCCAAAACAATGTCAGTCGAGCAGTTGGTGCAACGCAAATGGGAATGTCTTTACGAGCTCTCGCTCGTAATTTTAACATATTGCTGTTGCACCGCCGTGCAATGAAATCATCTTTTTTCAATTAAAATTTACATTCATTTATCTTTCAGTACATTTAGTACTCTAAACAGTTTTTAATACATTTTGTTCATTTATATAAAAAATATAATTGTTTATAATTATTTCCCAAAAAACCGTTCATTTAGAACTATTTCTGTACAAAATCAGACAAACAAATAGGGGGGCGGATTTTTGCTAATGGCAAAAATGGACGTTTCTTAAAATACGGGTATCTCAAAAGCTGTTGATGGTATAACAAAAATACATTTGAGCATCATCATTTGTTGCAGGTCGTGGTTGACGTTTCACATGTGGCTGAACACTTCCTGTTTCCTTAAATAACGTAACTATCCGGCGAACGGTCCGGACACTTGGATGATGTTGTCCGGGATACCGAGCAGCATACATAGCAAAAGCCCGTTGGGCATTTTGATCACAATAGCCATACATCAACACAATATCCACCTTTTCCGAAGTTGGTAAACGGTCCATTTTAACACGGGTAATGTATCACGAAGCAAATACCGTCCGCACTGGCGCAATGTTACGTGATACCACGTACTTAAACGTTTGTGACTATTACAGCGCCATCTATCACAAAGCGAAAAAAAATGTCCAACTAAAACATTAATATTTCTTTACGTACTACATGAATATGTAATAAAAATGGGGGTTCCTATTTAAAAAAAAAAAACAAAAAAAAACGCAGTTGATATACGGTTGACCTATGGCAGCGCCATCTAGCGGGACAACCATAGCGTCATCTGGTTTCCCCTTTCAAGCTAGACGAGTTTCGTTCATTGTAGTTTTTTCGTTTCATGCTTACCTCGTGAGATATTTAGCCCGGTCACTATCAATGGACCACCCTGTATATATGGACTGCTGAACTTTCCTCTTAGGTCTCACACGCAGATCTTATGACGAGTTGCAGCAACGTAATACACTCTGAGATAAAGAAATGATTATAATTCTAGAGAAACTTGGATGATTTGTTCAATAGAAACAGCTTCAAAAGTTGAGCAGGTCAATAACGCCTTGGCCCAGCTTCTTATGCAACCAGTTGTCGGTGTGAAGGCTATTTTCTTTCGATTGGCTGACATTTATATACCTGAAAACTTTCTTGAATGTCGTTTATTTACGTTTCGACAATACTAACACATTAGTAGGTGGAAGGTTGAATTCTCAAAACTTTACGTATTAGTTACGATTTATGCATAATGGTTGGTAGAAAACGGTTTAGGAAATGGAGGTTTCATGGAAATCGGTTTGCCAACAAAAAAGAGGAAATAGCACGAAATGAAGAACATAAGCTCTCAGCTTCAGCAAGGAAACTTGGGACAGGAGAATTGTACAGGTGTGTGAAAGAAGTCGATATGGATTCTACTGGATTCAGACTTACTGATTTAGGGCTTCTCTGCCAGGCTATAAATTTTTCGTGTTCGTGTTAGCTGTAAAAAATACGGAATGTATTATTGTTGTTGAAGAAAGGACAGTGGAAATAGCTTGTGGTTTTAACTTAATTTGTAATTCATGTGGCTATGAATTTTCATTCTCCTCCTAAAGAAAACTGACACTGCTACCTATGAAGGCAATTTTAAGTTAGAATATGCTCTGAGATGTCTTGGACAGGGCAGGGAAGTAGGTAATTTAGTTTTTGGTTTTCTGAACATGCCTCCATCTTGCGCCAGGTTTGAAAAAATGAATAAAGTAACGTTTGATCCCGTATGCGATACGGCCAAAGTTTCTATGAAGAAAGCAGTGGAGGAATTGATGGAAATAAACCAAAAAGAAATAGATCCTGAGGTAGACATTCATGACAGTACATCTCCTACAATTGTTGCTGACCTGTGCGTGTCTGTAGATGGGACCTGGATTAAAAGGGGTCAGACATTTCTGTATGGAGCTGCATCTGTTATCGGTATTGGCCCACGTAAAGTTTTAGATGTATAAATTACGTCTAAATACTGCCACCAGTGTGCAACAAGGAAAAATGTCCAACAATGAAGACAGTGAGAAACTGTGGCAAGAAAAGCATGCAGTAGCATGCTCTAATAATTTATAGCGGCTTAATTGGGGGCATGGAGGCTGCTGCAGTTGTGAGGAGCAGTATCTGAGGACTCCTTTTCGTTCAAAGCTGTCACAGATAAAAATCCGTACAATACAACAATAGAAAAGTTGGAATGTGTTGGTCACATCCAAACGACGATGGTGATAGGCATCGTCGCTTGCTGAAAGAGAAGAAAGGTGAAGTACTTGAGGATGGAAAACCACAACAACAATAGAAAAGTTGGAATGTGTTGGTCACATCCAGACGACGCTTGGTGATAGGCATCGTCGATTCCTGAAATAGAAGAAAGGTGAAGTACTTGAGGATGGAAAACCACTAGGAGGCAAAGGCAGAATTACTCTGAAAGAAACTGATTCTCTTCGGTTATTTTATGGGAGAGCTATCTCTTCAGTTATTTTATGGGAGAGCTATCAGGAAAAAACACACATAATTCAGAAAGAATGAGGCGTGCTGTGGGGGCAATTTTTTTCCACTGACCAAACACCAATGCACAATCTGTGTCCGAAAGACGATTGGTGTAAGTTCAACAACAGAAATGAGACGTATTCAAATAAACACTCATTACCAGAACCTGATATGAATGCAATTAAGCCCACATTCAGGTTTCTTGCAAACCGTGATTTATTGAAGAAGTGTCTTCACGGGAAGGCACAAAATAATTTAATTTTGATTAGATGCTCAACAAGGACATTCTGTGGACGTGAAAGCCGGCCAGTGTGACCGAGCGGTTCTAGGCGCTACAATATGGAACCGCGCGACCACTACGGTCGCAGGTTCGAATCCTGCCTCGGGCATGGATGTGTGTGATGTTCTTACGTTAGTTAGGTTAAAGTAGTTCTAAGTTCTAGGGAACTGATGACCTCAGATGTTAAGTCCCATAGTGCTCAGAGCCATTTTTTTTTTGTGGACTTGAAGTACTCAAAGTAGGTGTCTATGATGCAGTTTTGTGTTACAATAACGGAAATAATGGCAGAATTGAAGTACAGAAGAGAGTTTGTTAGATCCTGATGTATTTACGACAAAAGCATTATCCACCATCGACGAGAGCAGGGTCAAGAAAGCTAACAGATCAGTGTGTTACCTGCAAATACAGGCCACGCAGATTCGAAGAGAAATCTGGAGGATGTGGAGAATCAGTATAGAGGATTATAAAACTGAGGTAAGCTTATTACATGTAGAAGTACGAGAAGAAAATCTTTGAACCTCATTTTCTTTGTTTTACATTTTTTACGTTATTAGAAGCCTTTTCTCAAAAAGTATATGCCCTAATGCTATGAAATATCAGGAACTGTTCGCAACGTGTTGCTGTCTCCCTGGAACTAAAAAAATATGCCATCCTGCAATTACATTCTGTTTTTTTAGATGACTGTATGTAGAAAAAAAGGTTATTTTGGATGAGCAAAATTAAAAACTCTGTTAATGATACAGTTTGTACCTTAAATTAATAACTGTAGTTCCGTGGTCTTATAACCTTCTCAGGATATACAATAAAATTTTTACATTAATTGCATGATTGGAATTTGAGTTATGGCTATTTATAAAGTAGACAATAGAAAATTAAAAATTCAGATTTCTGAAAAAATATTAATCCTGCATATTTTATTATATTTTTTCTGCTAAAACAGCTCTTTTGCTGTACATAAGCAAAATTTTAGATTTGTACATTGATAAATATTGGAGTAATGATTTTTTAAAATAAATGTTTACATTTTCCGTTACATCCCCCCTTAACCCTAGCACATGGATGGGTGACTGGTCCGCCGAGTGCTGTTGCGAGGCAAACTGAGGAACTACTTGACTAAGAAGTAGCGGCTCCAGTCACTAAAAGTGACGACGGCTGGGAGAGCGGTGAGCTGACCACATGCCCCTCCGTACCCACATCCAGTGACACTCCTGGGCTGAGAGGATGACACGGCGACCGGTCGGTACCGTCGGTACTGTTGGGCCTTCTAAGGCCTGTTCGGATGGGGGGGGGGGGAAGAGAGAGAGAGAGAGAGAGAGAGAGAATAATAAAGGTAGCAGGAATTTCCTCCATTCTATATTACCGGAGAAACGACTAGCTTTGGTATCCACAGATGTACGCAGGACATCACCTAGAGCGCGAGGAGGATGTAGATACATTGTAGCCGTCTTGGACGTATTTACAAAACATGTGAAGTTATATCCAAAGAAAACCGCAAAGAATAAAACCATCTTACGGAAATTATTGTTGGAATATGGATCGCAAATCGGGAAACCACAAGCTAATATATCAGATAATGGCAGTAATTTTACCTCATATAATGGAGGAATGCATTGGAGCAAAATGGAATTAAACCATTACTAACATCAAGATATAATCCACAAGCGCGCCCTATTGAAAGGGGTTTTCGTGAGCTGAATCGATTTATGAGGATGTATTGTCCGAATAGTCAAACGCGGTGGATAGAATATGTGCAAGAGCTTGAAGACATTGTAAATAATTTACCGCATACCTCAACGGGTTTCACTCGAGAGAATTGATGTTTCAAAGGGAAGAAAGGAATGAGTTAGTGAACAGTCTACCAAAACTGCCACACGATAAGCCC
This sequence comes from Schistocerca serialis cubense, assembly GCF_023864345.2. Classification (NCBI taxonomy): domain Eukaryota; kingdom Metazoa; phylum Arthropoda; class Insecta; order Orthoptera; family Acrididae; genus Schistocerca; species Schistocerca serialis. The sequence goes on along the minus strand of NC_064649.1, from coordinate 90,417,093 downwards.
ACTTGGAAAGAAAAGATTAAGTTTGCTTTAGTGAAAATGGCCGAAAAGGCCAGAAAAACAAAAGGTAAAATACTACGAAAAGTTAATGAAAGTATAATCTTTTGCTGTAGGGGATAGAGTGTTGTTGCGCACTCATCCACAGACATCTTTATTGAAGAAGAGGAACAAGAAATGACAATTATTTGTTGGACCGATTGAAATAACGATTCCACATCCTGGGGCATATCTATTGGCCTACCCATCTACATCTACATCCATACTCCGCTAGCCACCTGATGGTGTGTGGCGGTGGGTACCCTGAGTACCTCTATCGGTTCTCCCTTCTATTCCAGTCTCGTATTGTTCGTGGAAAGAAGGATTGTCGGTATGCTTCTGTGTGGACTCTAATCTCTCTGATTTTATCGTCATGGTCTCTTCGCGAGATATACGTAGGAGGGAGCAATATGCTGTTTGACTCTTCGGTGAAGGTATGTTCTCGAAACTTTAACAAAAGCCCGTACCGAGCTACTGAGCGTCTCTCCCGCAGTGTCTTCCACTGGAGTTTATCTATCATCTCCGTAACGCTTTCGCGATTACTAAATGATCCTGTAACGAAGCGCGCTGCTCTCCGTTGGATCTTCTCTATCTCTTCTATCAACCCTATCTGGTACGGATTCCACACTGCTGAGCAGTATTCAAGCGGTGGGCGAACAAGCGTACTGTAACCTACTTCCGTTGTTTTCGGATTGCATTTCCTTAGGATTCTCCCAATGAATCTCTGTCTGGCATCTGATTTACCGACGATCAACTTTATACGATCATTCCATTTTCAATCACTCCTAATGCGTAATCCCAGATAATTTATGGAAATAACTGCTTCCAGATGCTGACCTGCTATTTTGTAGCTAAATGATAAGGGATCTATCTTTCTATGTATTCGCAGCACATTACACTTGTCTACATTGAGATTCAATTGCTATTCCCTGCACCATGCGTCAATTCGCTGCGGATCCTCCTGCATTTCAGTACAATTTTCCATTGTTACAACCTCTCGATAAACCACAGCATCATCTGCAAAAAGTCTCTGTGGACTTCCGATGCCATCCACAAGGTCATTTATGTATATTGTGAATAGCAACGGTCCTACGACACTCCCCTGCGGCACACCTGAAATCACTCTTACTTCGGAAGACTTCTCTCCATTGAGAATGACATGCTGCGTTCTGTTATCTAGGAACTCTTCAATCCAATCACACAATTGGTCTGATAGTCCATATGCTCTTACTTTGTTCATTAAACGACTGTGGGGAACTGTATCGAACGCTTGCGGAAGTCAAGAAACACAGCATCTACCTGTGAACCCGTGTCTAAAGCCCAGTGATGGGACTCTATCCTCACCATGATATTAAAAAGTACTATGCGAAGTGAAAATTAGAGTTAGTCCATTCTCTAGTAAAGATTGTATATATTAAGGAGATTTTGTTTCATTGAGTTTTTAGGTGTAGGTAGGTGGGTTTAGTTACGTAAGTAAGTGTATTGATGTTTGTTTTCAGCGGAACCACGGAAGGAGAGCTGAAACTGGTTGTATACTTTTGTGTGTATATGAATAACTTTTGTTTTTATTTCCGGAATGAATTTTAATTTTGTATGTGTTCATATTATCGATTAAGTATAGACAATAATGTAGCTCATGAGTAATAGTGTCAGTACTTACTGGAAGCAAATATTTTGACAGAAAATGATTCTAAGTAGCCCTGAACATTGAACTTCACGCACTTTTCTGAGAAGTATGATACAGCAGAATAATTTTTTTGGGGATTCTAGACAACAAAAAGCACGGGTGTCATGTCATCTGGTAGTGGCTTTACTACAATTAGGTAGACCTTTGCTATACAACCAAATTTTCAGTGTCATGTAAACGGTAAGTTAACGGTGGCTGAGCTATGTTAGATTTGGATGCTAGCGAGAAATTTCCATGTATTAATGGCTGAATGTTTGTATTACTTGAGCAAAATGTACTTTCAGTGAAGCAGGCCAAGTAATATGACATATGAAATGAAATGAGCGTATAGCATTGGTGCCCGGGAGGCCCCATTCGGGGGAGTTCGTCCGCCGCATTGCAAGTTCTTTGTAGGTGAGCCACATTGGCGACTTGCGAGTAAATTATGATGGACACACGACACCCAGTCCCCTGCCGGGATTCGAACCCGGGCCCCCTGCGTGGTGGGCGGTAACGCTACCGCTACATCTACATCTACATCTACATTTATACTCTGCAAGCCACCCAACGGTGTGTGGCGGAGGGCACTTTACGTGCCACTGTCATTACCTCCCTTTCCTGTTCCAGTCGCGTATGGTTCGCGGGAAGAACGACTGTCTGAAAGCCTCCGTGCGCGCTTTAATCCCTCTAATTTTACATTCGTGATCTCCTCGGGAGGTATACGTAGGGGGAAGCAATATATTCGATTCCTCATCCAGAATCGCACCCTCTCGAAACCTGGCGAGCAAGCTACACCGCGATGCAGAGCGCCTCTCTTGCAGAGTCTGCCACTTGAGTTTATTAAACATCTCCGTAACGCTATCACGGTTACCAAATAACCCTGTGACGAAACGCGCCGCTCTTCTTTGGATCTTCTCTATCTCCTCCGTCAGACCGATCTGGTACGGATCCCACACTGATGAGCAACACTCAAGTATAGGTCGAACGAGTGTTTTGTACGCCACCTCCTTTGTTGATGGACTACATTTTCTAAGCACTCTCCCAATGAATCTCAACCTGGTACCCGCCTTACCAACAATTAATTTTATATGATCATTCCACTTCAAATCGTTCCGTACGCATACTCCCAGATATTTTACAGAAGTAACTGCTACCAGTGTTTGTTCCGCTATCATATAATCATACAATAAAGGATCCTTCTTTCTATGTATTCGCAATACATTACATTTGTCTATGTTAAGGGTCAGTTGCCACTCCCTGCACCAAGTGCCTATCCGCTGCAGATCTTCCTGCATTTCACTACAATTCTCTAATGCTGCAACTTCTCTGTATACCACAGCATCATCCGCGAAAAGCCGCATGGAACATCCGACACTATCTACTAGGTCATTTACATATATTGTGAAAAGCAATGGTCCCATAACACTCCCCTGTGGCACGCCAGAGGTTACTTTAACGCTACGAAGGCGGACAATATGGCATTGTAAATAAGGGAATATATATAAAATTGCTTATGAAGTTATGTTTCGATAAGTGCAGTGAAATTGTGCATGCCCACGGGAAAACTGTGACTGTTGATAGGGTACAACCAATGCGCCATAATTAAAAACATTGAGAGAATTCGTATCCTGTTCAGACTGATCCACGGTGTAATTCGCCGGCCGCGGTGGCCGAGCGGTCCTAGACTCTTCAATCCGGAATCGTGCGACTGCTCCGATCGCAGGTTCGAATCCTGTCTCGGGCATAGATGTGTGTGATGTCCTTAGGTTAGCTAGGTTTAAGTCGTTCTAAGTTCTAGAGGACTGATGACCTCAGATGTTAAGTCCCATAGTGCTCAGAGCCATTTGGACCACGGTGTAATTCGATGAAAATGGGATATAAAACCAGTGACTTTTAACGGAAGTGTTAAAAATGTAAAAGAATACTGTAAAATGAACAAATAAAAATTTTGGTAAACATTTTTGGAATACAGTGATCAATTAATTGTTATATTTTTAGATTACAATTATTTCTCGTTTAATACTAAAATCTATTGTCAGAAAGATGGCTTAGCAATGGGAAATTCTTTGGCTGGGACAGTAGCAGACATTTTCGTAAACCACACTGAGACGCAATTCCTGAAAAATAACCCTGATATCGCAAATAAAATCATATATTACAAGCGATATGTAGACGATACATTATTACTTTATAATGGTTCAAAAGACGAAATTGAGAAACTTGCTATAAAATTAAACTCTATGCATCCGAAGTTACAATTTACAGTTGAGCATGAAAATCGGAAATCTATTAACTACCTAGATCTCACTATAACTAATAACAACGGGAAACATTTATTCACCATATACAGGAAACCTACAACCACTGATGTTATTATTAATGCTACATCATGTCATCCTGACAAGTATAAAAAAGCATTTTTTAAGTCTACGATACACCGAATACTAAAATTACCGCTAGAAGCTAATGAGATCAAAAAGGAAATGACCATCTTAAAACAAATTGCAAAAACCAACTCTTTCGACACACGACAGGTAGATATCATTTTTAATAAAGTACAACAATCACAAAGTACTCCACTAATAAGTAATCCAAAATATATGAAGATGACATATATGGGAAACATATCAGATAGAATCACTAACTTATTCAAAAAATTCTGGAATAACAATAGCATTTACAACTGACAATACTTTACAACAAAAATTAAGACATACCGTAAATAAAGATAATGGAAAATCTACCAGATCAGGAGTGTACAAGATCCATTGTAGAGACTGTGAGAAAATATATATCGGCCAAACAGGTCGAAATTTTGCAGTAAGGTACAAAGAACATATGTCAGGTACCTCACGAACAAAATCTGTTTTTGGTCATCATATAACATTCAATAATCATGCTGAGGGGACAGTACAACAGAATTTACAAGTTCTTCATTATGCAAATAAAGGCTTACTTAAGAATATCCTAAAAGAAATCGAGATATATGCTCATTTGAAAACCAAATCATCAATGCTGCTCAATGAACAATTAGATTTTCGCGAAAAATATTATTACGACCTTTTTGACGAAATTTTATAATAAAAGCATTTACTCTTTTGTTTTTTAAAAATATAAGATTAGTTATACCCATGGCAAAAGCAATGTATGTGAAATATGCTGCATCAGCAGCCTCATCAGTTACTCAGATATACATAATGTGGAACGTACTATTGGCTGCTAACTTAATGCTATAGAGAACATTGCCATAAAAACTACAGTTAAAACAAGACGATTCTGCAGCATCCAACAAAGATGCAATTGTGATGTAGGCGACTTGGTATAATCGATATATACCACAACGCCAAGGATTTTACATCTTTGTTGTAACTGGCACTGTAATAATATTAAGGTTGCCCATAGAGGGCACAGCTATCACACATCGTAATTCACTGTTTTTATCCAAAATATAAATAAGTTGTAGACACAACTATTATCTGTTAATCAGATATTTAAATGAATCAATTTTATGTTATTAGTGTATTTCCTACTTTTATAACCATCAGTTGACTGCACAGCAGCAAGGAGAGCTCCACCTACCAACCCAAGGGAGCCAATGGGTATAACTAATTTTATTTTATTTTGTTAAAAATTTTGACATCATTAGACTTTTTCATTCATTTAAAGATTGGTATCTAGTATTTCTTAAAATTTATTCACAGGTCTGATGATGGTTTTATAGAAAAAACCGAAACCGGTTACTCATTAAAACAGACATAACGTGATCGAGACTGAACTTTAATCTAAATAGAACAAAGAAAAACTCGAACAGAATCTATCACGCCAGTGCAGAAACATGTTAGCATGCCAATTTACTAACAATTTCAGGGCCAAAACGATATTCCGAATAAGGGGTCAGAAGGCTCAGCCTTTTCATTCTGTTTCATGTCCACCACATCCCGATGAGAGCCCGTAACCACCTGGTCCACCACGAACGCGATCCCGATCCATCTACTACGCATCCCGGTAGTAGTCGTGCGGGAGAGAGTCATCATTGGAGACCAGCCCACCATGCAGCGCTCAGCTTCCATGCGAGATCGACCGACGTCACCCAGCTTCTCTGCGATAGCTAATTGTGAAAAAACGGAACAAGAAGATTGTGATTTAAATTTATAAAGTTCAGTCAAAGGTACCAAAATGCAAGACGGAACTTCGAAATCAGGTTGGCTGACTTCACTCCCGGTTTTCCATGGTTTGACGTGGAGGCTTTGCCCAGATGGGGAGGTCAGAAATCTCAAAAGGTCATGGCTGTACCAATCGCCTATTGTAAACGGTGTTTGGTGGGTGTAGTTTAACCTGGAGTAGGGTTGGTTGCATACTAGTGCAGTGTAGGGTCACGATAAGTTATAAATAAAATTTCATTCCCACAGGTGGGTTTGTATATTATGCCTTTGCCCGTGCTAGCGGGTAGAAAACGCGGGTCGATCAGCTGATCGGTTCAACAACCTACCTATTGCTATCGGTTTAAACATAATGTACAGGGATGTCCATTGATAGTGACCGGGCAAAATATCTCACGAAATAAACATCAAACGAAAAAACTACAAAGAACGAAACTCGTCTAGCTTGAAGGGGGAAACCAGATGGCACTATGGTTGGCCCGCTAGGTGGCGCTGCAACAGGTCAAACGGATATCAACTGCGTTTATTTTTTAAATAGGAACCCCTTTTTTTATTACATATTCGTGCAGTATGTAAGGAAATATGAATGTTTTAGCCGGCCGAAGTGGCCGTGCGGTTAAAGGCGCTGCAGTCTGGAACCGCAAGACCGCTACGGTCGCAGGTTCGAATCCTGCCTCGGGCATGGATGTTTGTGATGTCCTTAGGTTAGTTAGATTTAACTAGTTCTAAGTTCTAGGGGACTGATGACCACAGCAGTTAAGTCCCATAGTGCTCAGAGCCATTTGAACCATTTTTTTGAATGTTTTAGTTGGACCACTTTCTTTTTTAACTTTGTGATACATGGCGCTGTAACACTCACAAACATATAAGTACTTGGTATCACGTAACATGAAACGTCCCCTTAGAACAATTATACAAAACTGTGCTTAAACTGACACACAATATTTTTAGCGCAACGCAATCTGACTTTCAATAATCCCTACAAAAGAATGGCCCTGACTAACATTAACCTATACCTTTCACAAATCACTTACCTCACAAAAATCTTCGTTACTCGAACTACTGCAATACAGCGAGCGCCACTACTGCCTGCTAAATAAAAGATTCAAACTACGGAAGGCACTAACTACTGATAGACATAGTTAGCAAATGAAAGATTTTAATAGAGAACAAACAATGTATTTACCTTAATAGTGTTGAAAACTCATAATATACATAGCAGTTCATGACATTCAGTCTTACAAATTTCAAAACTCCGCCATCTCTCTCCCCACATCCACCACTGCTGGCGGCTCACCTCCAACTACGCAACGCTACGCGCTGTTCACATCCAGCTGCCCAACACTACAATGGCAGACAACAATCCAAACTAGCCACAGACTGCACACAGCACAGCGAGTGATTTTCATACAGAGCGCTACGTAACGTTGCCAATAAGAAAACATAAACAGCCTACTTACAAACATTCCGCCAGTGCGGAAGGTATTTGCTTCGTCATACATTACCCGTGTTGAAATGGACCGTTTACCAATTGCGGAAAAGGTCGATATCTTGTTGCTGTATGGCTATTGTGATCAAAATGACAACGGGCGTGTGCTATGTATGTTGCTCGGTATCATGGACGACATCATCCAAGTGTCCGGACCGTTCGCCGGATAGTTACGTTTTTAAGGAAACAGGAAATCTTTAGCTACATCTGAAACGTCAACCATGACCTGCAACAAATGGTAATGCCCAAGTAGGTGTTTTAGCTGCTGTCGCCGCTAATCCGCACACCAGTAGCAGACAAATTGCGCGAGATTCGGGAATCTAATAAACGTCGGTGTTGAAAATGCTACATCAACATCGATTGCACCTGTACCATATTTCTATGCACTAGGAATTGCATGGCGACGACTTTGAACGTCGTGTACAGATCTGCCACTGGGCACAAGAGAAATGACGGGACGATGACAGATTTTTTGCACACGTTCTATTTATAGACGAAGCGGTAACGTAAACCGGCATAATATGCACTATTGGGCAACGGAAAATCCACGATGGCTGCGACGAGTGGAACATCAGCGACCTTGGCGGGTTAATGTATGGTGCGGCATTATGGGAGGAAGGATAATTGGCCCCCATTTTATCGATGGCAATCTAGATGGTGCAATGTATGCTGATTTCCTACGTAATGTTCTACCGATGTTACTACAAGATGTTTCACTGCATGACAGAATGGCGATGTACTTCCAACATGATGGATGTCCGGCACATAGCTCGCGTGCGGTTTGAGCGGTATTGAATTGCATATTTCATGACAGGTGGATTGGTCGTCGAAGCACCATACCGTGGCCCGCACGTTCACCGGATCTGACGTCCCAGAATTTCTTTCTGTGGGGAAAGTTAAAGGATATTTGCTATCGTGATCCATCGATATCATGCGTCAGCGCATTGTCAATGCACGTGCGAACATTACGGAAGGCGAACTACTCGCTGTTGAGAGGAATGTCGTTACACGTATTGCCAAATGCATTGAGGTTGACGGACATCATTTTGAGAATTTATTGCATTAATGTGTTATTTACAGGTAATCACGCTGTAACAGCATGCGTTCTCAGAAATGATAAGTTCACAAAGGCACATGTATCATATTGGAACAACCGAAATAAAATTTTCAAACGTACCTACGGTCTGTATTTTAATTTGAAAAACCTACCTGTTACCAACTGTTCATCTGAAATTGTGAGCCATATGTTTGTGACTATTACAGCGCCATCTATCACAAAACGAAAAAAGTGGTTCAACTGAAACATTCATATTTCTTTACGTACTACACTAATATGTAACAAAAAATGGGGGCTCCTACTTTAAAAAAAAAAAACGCAGTTCATATCCGTTTGACCTATGGCAGCGCCATCTAGTGGGCCAACCATAGAGCTATCTGGTTTCCCCCTTCAAGGTAGACAAGTTTCGTTCTTTGTAGTTTTTTCGTTTGACGCTTATTTCGTGAGATATTTGGCCCAGTTACGATCAATGGACCACCCTGTACATCGCTCGTTGGTGCGTTTCTCCCGCACGGGCGAAATATTTTATTCCTCGACTTCGCGTTGCTCCATGAAGGGCGAAGAAAAGTAAGAAAATCGGAATGTGACTGGACTTTGTTACGAGACAGCATAACGAGAGGACGTGTAGGAAGTATGTGCAATGAAACAGTCATTGTTAGCCGCCATATTGTATGATTTGTGGTTTTTGAGATTCACAAGCGATATGTAATGTTAATGTGGAGTTTAGTAACAGCCAGAATACAGTCTGTTGCATTTCAAAGGTAATTGCTCGTATGGAATTTGGATGAAAGGATTCTGTGATGAACAGTTACGTACTACAAGGTTGTAGTATGGCGGGCAGGTTGACCGCTGAAATATTGTGTTCTGATGACAGATTGATCCGGCTGGAAACCCGACAAGAATGTGATAAGCTTGTATAGGACTTCGAACATTTGGTGGTCGATGTTTGATGTAGAACCAGCTCAATAACACGGTCAAAAGCATAGAGAAAGTTTTCTCTGCTAAAACGAACTCATTTCACTCGCAGACAGTCATCGAATGACCAAATGCAAATGGCAGTGTCCCAGTTCGAGAAGATCCTATAGAAGTTTCCTGTCTCTTACATTTCAAGAATTTTATAGGCAACCATCGGACTCGGCAACTGCTTTTACGCCACATGAGTAACTTGTGTACGGGTACGAAATTACGTACATTGTGTGCGAGTAGTCGTTGCCGTTCTGGAAATTGATATTGACAGACATGCAAACAGAGACACTACACACACTACTCCAGTAACAACGAGTTTAATATTACCAGTTTAAAACATTAATTTCTTCTTTCGAGCAGTAAAATATTATAATCTGTATATCGGTGTTCCATGACTTTTTGCACATCAGTGTACAATGCATTCGAACTTACAATATTCTCAGGAGCTCAGCACCAAATTTTGTGGGTCCGTTCTTTCTGTATACAGGAGTCATCTGCATCTTTTTTGCTATCGTTTATAGATTTGCTTTGGACAAGTCGTTTGCTACCAAAGCAAGCAGCCATTCTGGGAAACTAAGTTACTTTCTGTAAAACTGAACTGGGATTCCACTGGATCTGGCAACTTATTTGTCTTCAATGCTTGAGTGCATCTCTGTTCCAGCGGTTACTGTTTCTATGCCATCCATACGGCATTTCCTGTGGGTGTCGTACGATTCTATGCTTATACTATCCTCCTGTGTGAATGGTATTTAAAACTTCAGTTTCCTTTCTGCTGTTCTCTATTGGCATACTAGACTCGTCGACATGTGATTGAAAAGCAGCCTGCAACCTGATTTTTGATTTTGCATAGGTTCGGAATTATCTAGAATTCTGGGCGAGATCTGTCCCTAGTGAACGATGGTCAAAGTTGTATATAATCTTCGTGCAACGATCGCTTTGTTGACGAACGAATGTCTGCCAACTTTTCCTTGAGGAGTATTCTCAGTTGTCGTCTTTGTTTTACGGTCACTTAATTTTATCCGCAACAGTAGCAGTATAGCTTGCACCATCTTTTATGTCTGTCGTAAAATACGGTATTGCCTGTATAACATGTAATTTTTCTGTTCTTTTTTTAAGTGAGCGTGCAACAGTCCGCGTTATCTCAGCATTTTCCGATCGTATTTTGTTATTAAACGACGGTTGGTCCTTTCCGTACTTAATGCACGTAACTCGGAACGTAGTTTGACGATAATAATAGCATTGAGGCTGATCACAACATGGCAGAAGCAGATGGTTGCAACAAGGGTACACCAGATGGCAGCAGCTGCTGACTACAGCCACAGAGTCACAGAGTAACATATCTTTGTCTGTGCTACAGCGCGAGACCACGCTGCTGCAGGCACAGCTTGATTCGTAGCTTCGCTACGAGATGGTGCGCATAGCTCGAGCAGAACGCGCCGGCAGCATTTTCAACGGCTCTGCTGCATCAGTCCTTGGTGAAGTGTCAACGCATGGGAATGCGTCGTGCTATTGCTGCATTGTCGACTGGCCAAGAGCCTTGTACGTCACCTCTCATCTACATCTATATCAGTTTCCCTTAAGCCACCGTACGGCGCGTGGCGGAGGGTACCCTATATCACTACTTGTTTCCTTTCCCGTTCCACTCACAAATAGAGCGAGGGAAAAACAACTATATATATATATATATATATATATATATATATATATCTCCGTAACAGACCTAATTTATCGATCCTCCTCCCTTTTTGACAGTTTTACTGCAGAACAGTTCTACACCATGTATTTAAATGTCATTACCTGCTGAATAATTTTTCAATCCACTTCCAGATTGCATCTGATTGGTTCCACAGATGTGGTAATACATTTAGTAGATGTGACCGTATTTAAGCTTTTGGCTGCTACGCTAAATAAATGTACAAGTTTCTGCAGGATATCCTCGCTGTTTGCTAGCAGAACTATATCGTCAGCACAACAAATGATTTTTATTTCTTCGTTCCCCATTCACTTACCTCTGCCAGCCAATACCTTCTTTATCACCTCTTTTATGACTATAATAAAAAGTAGCGTGCTCAAAAACTCATCTTGTCCAATATCACAATTATCTGCTTTGCAGACAGTTAATCAAAATGGTTCAAATGGCTCTGAGCACTATGGGACTTAACATCTGAGGTCATCAGTCCCCTAGAACTTAGACCTACTTAAACCCAACTAACCTAAGGACATCACACACATCCATGCCCGAGGCAGGATTCGAACCTGCGACCGTAGCGGTCTCGCGGTTCCAGACTGAGGGGCCTGGAACCGCTCGGCCATTGCGGCCGGCGACAGTTAATCGACAACCAATCTTCGCCTCGATGTAGTTGTTAGAATAAGTGTCTTCAGTTGTTTTTATTAAGTTGGAAGAAATCCTCGGATTATACAGCAGGTTTACAACATCTCAACTGAATCCTATCGAAAGCCTTCTGTAAATTAAATCATCAAAGATAAACTAGTCTCTTAGGTTCCGTGGATTTCTCATCTATCTAAGAATTAAAACTGCATCTTGCATGACCTACGGATCTAAAATCATACTGTTTCTCTGCAAAGCTTGTAATGTTTTTGATTTTATTTCCTATTATTTTTGTTATCAGCTTAAGAAATGAACTCACTAGATTTGTCCCTCTGTAACCGGATGGGTCTTTTTTTATCTCCTTTCTTGTACATGAGAATCGCGGTACTAGTTCTCCATTCATTTGGAATTTTATTACCGGTTATAGCATTGCTAACCAACATGAGTGTTCAGTCAGCAATTCGTTTGGAATCCTATTTATCTGTGAAGACTTCCCGTTTTGAACCGACTTTAGACCTATATCTTCTTTTACTTCTGCATATGGAACAGTTACACCATCGGTTATATGCATTCTGATCTCTATTCGTTTCCTGTTGTTTTTTTTATCTTTATACAACTCTGTTAAATATTTAACCTGCGAGTCCCTATTTATATGAGTCACCTTCAAAATTTCAATTAATTCTTTCCTCTGGGGTCACATCACTCCCCAAATTTATTTATGCAACCGATAGAAGTCATGCACTAAATTTTTAGGAAAGGTTTCCCAGTTTTTGTGTTTAAAAAGATACATTAGTGATTTTTTTTTGTCTCATTACAAGTTCTTTCCTAATCTTCATTTGATATTTTCGTTTTGAGTGTTTTACATTTCACATAAGTGCACTTTTTTTAAAAAAAAGATTTCTTTAATCTTTTTGCGAAGTCATGGCATTCTGTTTATTCAATACTTTGACTTTCTCCTAAGCCTGATCTACGTTATCCTCTGCGTTAATGGGTTTCTCTGCCAATAGTTTCTGATATATTATACCTGTAGATTCATTTCATAACGACTCTCTATTAAATATCGTATTTAATATTAATTTTCTGAATGTCTAGAATCAGTTCTGTTAACTACATGGCAAGTATCAGTACTTGTTTGAAGGTGTGTGACAAATAGTCACGTGGTTTCAACATCATTCATTTACGCGATCAGTCCCAGTGGATCGCGCGCAACCACAATTAGAACTCTCCATCTGTGTCTCTGTGTCTTCACCAATCTGTCTCCAGTTTACCCTGACTCCGAGCTGCAACAAGTCTTCTCTCGCTCCATCGAGTCACCTCCTTCTAGGTCCTCCACTGGTCTGCTGCCTGACGAGATCCTGTCCATTGCAATTTTGGGCTACCTTGTTGCCTCCATTCTAACTGCATGTCCAGCCCATTGCAGTCTTTTGCTTTCTCATCACTCCCAGGATGTTGGGCTCCTTGTACAGCTCTTCGAATTCTTTGTTATGGTGTCTTATCTATTCTCCACCAGTGTGATCTCGGACTGGTCCAAATATTTTGCTGAGGACCTTCCTTTCAAATGTCAGCAGTCGGTTAAGGTCTTGTTTTTGAGTGCTCCAGGTTTCAGAACCATAAAGTACTACTGGCATTATTAATGTCTTACAAACCATAGCTTTAGTTGTTGGGAGACACTTCTACATTTTAATATAGGGTCTAGAGAGTGATGGCATCTGTTTCCCTCCCTTACAGTCGTGCTGTTATCTCTGTTTCAGTTGATGTTACTTCAGTAAAAACTGATACAAGATATTTGAACTCTTTCACATGTTTATACCTGGTGTGGTTCACAATTAAATCGCGAGTTTTGGATCTTTCTTCCTATGGTCATGTACTTAGTCTTTCCAGAGCTCATTTGTAGACCGAACCTAGCTGCCAATAATTCTTGTGCGCATGCTAATAGTGCAATGTTGTCTGCATAGGCCAGATATGTAATGTGTTCATTGCCAGTTTGAATGCCCTAGAAGTTTTTTTTTTGTTGAAATCCCGCATTGCCTTCGCAAGTGCCAGTTTGAAGAGGACAGGTGACAGCCCATCTCCTTGGCGTAATCCTGTTATAACTTGGCAGCTTTCTGTCATTTTATTGCCTACCTTAACCTTAACCTTAAGGTTTGTGTCATTTAGGCATATCTCTAGCAGTTTGACCAACTTCTTTGGCATACCAAACTTTGTCATAGTTCTAATCAGGCTGGGTCTATGTATACTGTGGTAAGCCTTCTTGAAGTCTACAAACAAGAGATGTATCTCTCTGCCGTATTCGTACATTTCTTCACATACATGTTTTAGGACAAAAATCTGGTGCGTGGTTGATCTTCCTGCTTCAAAACCTCCTTAGTACTCTCCAATTATGTCTGCTGCTAGAGGTTTTATTTTTTCCAATAGGCAGTTGGAGAAGATCTTATAACAGATGTTGGGTAGCGCTATGCTCCTATAGCTGTCACATACTGGTTTGTCTTTCTTTTTATATATGGGACACATCACATCTACCTTCTATTCCTCTGGTATTTCATGTTTTTCCCAAATTTGCTCGATTAGCTTGTGGATTTTGAAGCAGAGGATTCCGTCTCCAGACTTGAGAAGTTCAGCGGGAATTTCGTTCTCTACTGGACTTTTACCATTCTTAAGGTTTTTTATCTGGTTCCTTATCTCTTCAATGGTAGGTGGAGGATATTCTGGGTTTACTGTTACTAGGTCATCAAACTCGAGTAGTTCGGTTGATTCATCAGAGTTTAGTAACTGTCTGAAGTACTCCACCCGTCTTCTCCCAATTTTTTGATCTTCTGTTAACATTCTTCCATTGGCATCTTTTATGAATTTGTGTTGATGGTATGTTTCTCCTTTGTAGTTTCAACAGGTCTCAGTATTCACAGTTGATTACAACGTTCTTTTCCACAGAAAATATTTTGTTACCAGTAAATACTAAGCTAATAATAGCAATATAGTTCTATGGTATAAGTGAGGAGATAATAGCTTTCTTTCCAATATCTTATTTACCTATCATAAATATGAATAGAACTGAGTAATATAGTAGTAGCTGATCGTTAGTAAACCAAGTTTCTACGATTTTCTTGTTTTTTACACACACACACACACACACACACACACACACACACACACACACACACACACACACACACACATACTTTGACAGCACATCCCTAAGAACACGACGAATGAATGAATTCCTCCAAGAGAAGTATGTCGTGTAATGCTGTTTCATTTGGAAGGTTCATCATACCAGTAAAAATCGATGCGAGAAAGAGACCTAGAAAACCCAGAAAAAATACAACAGATTTTTGAGCAGAATTACCGGAAGTGTGCGCTCGTTTACGTAGCATAGTAATGAAGTGTTTTGTGTTGTTGATAAAGATTTTCTGTGTAGTAATGTGTGAACCCGCGTTGTTTTTCTCTGCGAAATGTGACTTCGTAAACAAAGGAGTCGTGATCAAGAAGAATCAGCTGCGATTCTTGAGAGTGCGCCAGAAACATTACCCTGGACAAAGCGAGCTGCGACGAAGAGAGGCTTTTGTTACGGAGTTACAGACGAATGCGAAGATTTTGACTGGATAGCCGAATTACGAAACAGTGATGGTCTAAATAGCATTTGTGAGGCAGAAAGATAGATGGTAGTAAAGTTGTATTACAACGCATTTAACAAAACTAGCTTCTATAATTAAGTGCTACTGGCACTAATTATTTACAGAAAAGTCGAAAAACTTGTATAAGCCGACCTCAGCGAAGATCAGCATAGGTTCTGAGGAAATGTAGGAATACGCGTGGCAATACTGACCACACGACTTTTCTAGAAGAAACGATGAAAAAAGGCAAACCTACTTCTATAGCAAGGATGTCCAATCCGCGGCACACGGGTCGAATGAGGCCCAAATCAACTATCAGTGCGGCCCAAGAAGTAAGCAACCATCGTACGGTCGAAAAAAAAAAATCCATAAAATTCCGTTTACGTTATCATAAATTGAGTATTTGCAATCTGAAACTCCCGCCATGCGATGTTGTTCTCTTAATGATCCGTTCCACTCCAAATGTAGTCGCCCACGCTACACTTGAGATCTCAGTGTCTCGTTCTTATAATCGGCCAATCCGTCAGACGCCCTTGTCTGTTATCTTAAGGCTGCTTCTGTTGCAACTGCGAAACTAGAGACATAATCCTAAAGATGGGTTGAAGTACGCAACCATACTTTTCAATTTGGTAATTGACTTCAGAATTTTCGAAAAGATAATCCGAAGTTTGTATGTACTCGCTTTTACAAACAATGTAGGTACGTTGTCAGAAGAAAGTTGCAGCCTGACATCCAACTGAAGAAAAATTCGATGATGTATCTTTGTACAGAGGCTAAATCCCTTGCTGCACAGTCATATGTATGTCTCATATGTTTGAAGGCGCACACGTTTGTGAACAATTATTTTCAAGGCTAAAGGCATACATAGAGTAAAATAGGACCAAAATATCAGATAATCACCCCGAGAACAACTTGAGAATTGCAACCACTTCGATCATATGATACTGACATGCTGATGCTTTAGTCATCCCAAATACAAATGTCATTAATTCTATGAATTGTTATGACTTATGTATAAATTTTTTAATGGAATCCCTTCTTGCTGTTTCTTACTTTTTTCTGGTGTGTATTGTTTTTGTTAAGCATACTACGAGGGTCGGTCAAAAAGTAATGCCTCCGATTTTTTTTCTACTTAAAGAAATTAAGTTAAGTGAAAAATTTGAATTTAGCGCCATTCCTCAAACCTTCTTCTGCAATCCACTGCAGTAGTAACTTTCTGTGTCAACAGGTGGCAGCACAGCAGAAGTTTGTAAGATGGCCGACATCGATGTTCGTTTGAGACAGCGTTGTGTGATTGAATTCTTGAATGCAGAAGGTGAAACGCCCGTACGCATTCATGAAAGACTGAAGAAGGTGTATGGTGTTGTGACAGTGGATGTCAGCACTGTTAGACGATGGGTTCGTCGTTGTAAGGAAGCTGAAGGGCAAACACCGTTGACTGACGAAAAGCGGAGCGGCAGGCCGGTGAGTGCAGTGACTCCACACAACATTCAGCAAGTTGATGACATCATTCGTGGTGACCGTCGGGTGACTGCAGATGAAGTGTGTCGCATTATTTCTCTTAGTAAAGGCAGTGTGATCACGATTATTAAACAATTGGGGTACTCAAAAGTTTGTGCACGGTGGGTTCCAAGAATGTTAACCGATCAGAATAAAGAGGCAAGGAAAACAATAGCCTCCCAACACTTGCAGCGCTTCCGTTTGGAGGGAGATGAGTTTCTGAAAAAAATTGTGACCGGGGACGAAACATGGGTGCATTTTTTTGAACCCGAATCAAAGAGGCAGTCAATGGAGTGGCGTCACACAAGCTCGCCGAGGAAGAAAAAATTCAAAACTGTGCGATCGGCAGGGAAAGTTATGGCAACAGTTTTCTGGGATACAGAGGGTGTGATTCTGGTTGATTTTTTGGAGCTGGGATGCACAATAAATTCTGTTCAATACGTCACAACCCTCAACAAACTTAAAGCACGTCTTCAGCGAGTTCGCCCAACAAAATCAATGGCAGATGTTCTTCTTTTGCATGACAATGCAAGACCACACACCAGTCGTCACACCTCTGACGAGATTGTCAAAATTGGATGGGAAGTTTTGCCTCATCCCCCATACAGCCCTGACCTGGCACCATCAGACTTCCATCTGTTCGGGCCACTAAAAGAAGCTCATCGTGGGATTCATTTTGAAGATGAGGAGGCCGTCAAAACATCCGTGCGTCAATGGCTTAGGAAGCAGAGCTGTGATTTTTACCGTGCTGGGATACATGCCCTTGTTCAAAGATGGACCAAAACTGTAGAGATGGGCGGAGATTACATTGAAAAATGACAAAATGATCCTCAATGTTGTGGTTTTCAACCTATGTAATTGCATTTAAATTTCCTGACAATTAAACGTAGAAAAAAAAATAGGAGGCATTACTTTTTGACTGACCCTCGTATGTGCAGCCCAAAAATACTCATCTTCCACCAGTGTGGTCCAGGTAAGCTAAAAGTTCGACACCACAGCTATATAGCATTTAAATACTTAGAGAAAATTTTTGAAACTAGTGACTGAAACACATTCTTTGAAATTCAGAAGGTGGTTCAAATATGGCTCTAAGCACTATGGGAGATAACATCTGAGGTCATCAGTCCCCTAGAGTTAGAACTCCTTAAACCTAACTAATCTAAGGACATCACACACATCCATGCCCGAGGCATGATTCGAACCTGCGACCGTAGCAGCAGCGCGGTTCCGGACTGAAGCGCCTAGAGCCGCTCGGTCACAGCGGCCAGCTCAGAAGGTGGCAGTGATAAAATACAGAGAGCGCAAAGTTATTTACAACTTCTACAGGCTACAGTTAATAAGAATCTAAGTATGAAAGCACGGTTGACGGGGGAGTGAGAGAAGGTTGTAGGCCATACCTGAAATTATTCAATCTGTGAAGTAAACGAAGGATGTAATTAAATTTCACGGAGAAGAAAAAATAAGCAGTCGGGTTTATGAACGTCGTCGTAATAGCAAAGGACTCGGAAGAGCACTTGGCAAAAATGTACAGTGCAGCCGTGTTTTATAATAATATGCATCTAGTAACTAACAGCGGAATCAAAATAATCTCAGTTAACACCGAGAGCTTCTAAAGAGAGTAGTTTTCCTGCTCAGTAAAATATATATATAACTTTGGTGTCGAGTTAACAAATTTGTTTCGACATGTGCTGACTTCCACGTACTTTTTATTCAGTGGTCAGTACTACGAACAGACTGTTGGAGTTGCAATCGGAAGCCCGTTGTCATCTATTGTGGCCAATTTGTTTATGGAGGACTTTGAGGAACGTGCATTGGAGTCAGCGACCTTGAAACCTGCATGTTTTTTGAGATATGTAGGCGATACATTTATTGGTTGGCCTCATGGTAGTGAGAATTTCAACCGGTTTTTGAAACACCTGAATTCAATCCACCCGAATATTCAGTTCACTATGGAGATGGAAAAGAATGGATGCCTTCCCTTCTTTGACGTGGTGGTCAGAAGGAAGACTAATGGTATATTGGGACATTCTGTTTGTAGGAAGCCCACTGACTTGTATCTGCGAGCTGATAGCTGTCACCATCCAGCTTAGGGTGAAAGAGTACTTGGTACTTTGGTTCGCAGGGCCCACGTTATCTCAGACCCTGAAAGTTTGGCAGCTGAGCTTCACATCTCGAAGTCACCTTTCATCAGAATGCTTATAGTGAGAGGCAGATCAAACGTGCGTTGCGCTATCAGCCTTCTGTGCAACGGTGAGTGACGATAGCAACGAAGTGGCACCTAAGTCTACGGCCTTTTTGCCTTACGCAGGAAGCATTTCGAACAGGATTGGTCATATTTTGGGGAAATACGACGTGAAATGTGTTTTTCGACCACCTTCTAAGATTAAGGCCCTGTTGGCGTCCGTAAAAGATGATCTTAGTTTGCGTAAGGCTGGTGTCTATCGTATTCCTTGCAGTTGTGGCATGTCATATATTGGTCAGACAATCAGGACTGTGGAAGATGGTTCAAATGGTTCTACGGGACTTAACATCTGAGGTCATCAGTCCCCTAGAACTTAGAACTACTTAAACCTAACTAACCCAAGGACATCAGACACATCCATGCCCGAGGCAGGATTCGAACCTGCGACCGCAGCGGTCACGCGGTTCCAGACTGTAGAGCCTAGAACCGCTGGGTCACTCCGGCCGGCGACTGTGGAAGACCGGTGTATTGAACATAAGTGTCACACACGCTTACAACAGCCGAACAAATCCTCTATTGCAGAACATTGCCTTGACACCGGTCATCCTATGGAATACAACAACTCGGTGATTCTGGCTTCCACGTCCAGCTATTGAGATAGTGTCATTAAGGAAGTTGTTTGAAATCAAACCATCAAGCAACCTTATAAACAGATGGTGGATTTTGTTTAAATGCTGCTTCGAATCCGGCCCTGTCTCTCATCAAAAAACAGAGGGACAGAATTAGTGCTACCTCTCCTGCTGATTAATAGTCACTATCGATATTTCTGATGTTGGTTATCTTTGGTTGTGTGTTGACTCTGCGGTTACTTGTTCTGTGTGTGGTATCTTCCTTGTTTCTCCTCTGTGAACCGAGGTATTAAATTCCCTTGCACATTGCTTCCTCCCTGCAGTTGTGCCTTGAGAATGGCAGGGTGTGCTCCTGTCGAAATATCGGCAGTGGTCGACGACGTCACTCGGCAACAAATCCGTAAGTTAGTTGAATACCGAAAAAAATTGAAAAAAATGTGGTAAGGGGTCTGGTACGTTCCAGCGCTTCGGCTGCGGCGAATAGCCCCAGCTGGGCCGGGCTTCTATACCCGGCCGGCGCTGGTGTTTTCAAATTTCCGAACCCTGGCCTCCACCTCTGCCCTGGCATGTGGCGCATGCCAGGAACCCACGTTGGGTCCGTGCTTCGAATCCCACGTGAAGCCCACTCACAAACCAACCCTGATTATGCTGTTGCAAGCACTCGTTATTTAATCACACTTGTTTTTTTTTCCCCTGCACTAGATAATTGTATATTTTCATGATACTTTTCCTCTGTTGGGGGCAAAAATGCTATGCTATGCTGTGCTGGTTTGATACAGCCAGCCACAAACATCTCTTCTCACAGTAACACTTGCACCCACTGTCCTACATTGAATATTTGTGATAGGTTTCCAGTATCAATCATCTATTGACTATGCTATGCTGTGCCTGTAGGATTACAACAATGAAAGAATAAGTTATTAAAAAATGAAAATGAGTTATGATTGTTCTTAATATGCTAAACGCTACTAAGTTAAAAAAAAAAAACAATCGAGTACACATTTTCTTACAAAAAAGTGTTTTAACGATATTTCATACATTGTACTCAGCGTATTTGTCTTCACTGAGCTGAATACGAATATGATACTGTATTTTTATCACCCATCTTTTCTTTACGTTTAACACTTAGTATTTAAAAAAAGCAAAACCAATTTCTCAGGGAGTTTGGGAATAATGACATGGCAACATCTTCGGCCTTTTTTTTTTTTTGAAAAAATTTCGCAAATCCGAAAAGAATATTGCATTACCTTCTCTCTACACGCTACGTTGGACTGAATGAAAGTCTTAGCGAAAGATGAAAAATCTTCAAATAGCTCTGCACGACATTTACTAATCAGCAATAAATGAAATTGAGGAATAAGAATTGTGTGTGAGATAGGTCTGTTATTGTTGAAATACTGACACTGCAGTGCGAGAATGTTATTTGCAGCTCTATTTTCTCTTTAAAATTCTGGAACGCACAATAGGGTGCAATTATTTTGATTACTGTTGAATTTAATAATAACTGCTTCCCTCATACTGTACCGACCAAGCTGAGAGAGAGAGAGAGAGAGAGAGAGAGGAGTGTTTAATGTTCTATATACAGAAAGGTTACTCAGGTCAAAATATTAACAGACCAAACGAAAAAAGTAATAACACGAATATCAAAGAAGACAGATGCTATCATTACCGAACCATGAGTTTGATATGTCCTGCTTGAAACTACTGACAAATTATTTACAGAGGAAGAAAAAAGCAATGGCTGGTAGGAAACGACTTGGCGGAAGGTCAATTCGGAGGGAATACGCAAGGCCTTACAGAAAAAAGGCAAATCGACATTTATAGCAGTTTTAGGTTTAGAAAAGGCTTTGATAAGTTTCACCAGTATACACAGTCTGATTTTAGATGTTAGCAGCGATAAAACACAGGGAGCTAAAGGTTGTCTATTAGTCAGACAGGAATTGTAAGAGTTGAAGAACTTAAAAGAAAGCAAGTACCTGAGAAGTGAATGAGATAGGTTTGCAGCCTGTTGCCCCATGTTATTGATTCTGTAGTGTGTATAAAGGCTAAATACGAAGTCAATAAAAATTTTGGGAAATGAGATAAAGACAAAAAATAATAAATAAAAAATTTTTCTAAAATGATAGGGTGTGGTGATATGTTCGATATTAACCAAAACGGCCTTTCTGTGCTGGTACTGCGAACGGCTGAAAGCAAGGAGAAACTACGGCCGTAATTTTTCCCGAGGGCATGCATCTTTACTGTATGGTTAAATGATGGTGTCCACTTGGGTAAAACATTCCGGAGGTAAAATAATCCCCCATTCGGATCTCCGGGCGGGGACTACTCAAGAGGATGTCGTTATCAGAAGAAAGAAAACTGGCGTTTTACGGATCGGAGCGTGGAATGTCAGATCCCTTAATCGGGCAGGTAGGTTAGAAAGTTTAAAAAGGGAAATGGATAGGTTAAAGTTAGATATAGTGGGAATTAGTGAAGTTCGGTGGCAGGAGGAACAAGACTTCTGGTCAGGTGAATACAGGGTTACAAACACAAAATCAAATAGGGGTAATGCAGGAGTACGTTTAATAATGAATAGGAAAATAGGAATGCGGATAAGCTACTACAAACAGCATAGTGAACGAATTATTGTGGCCAAGATAGATACGAAGCCCACGCCTACCACAGTAGTACAAGTTTATATGCCTACTAGCTCTGCAGATGACGAAGAAATTGAAGAAATGTATGATGAAATAAAAGACATTATTCAGATAGTGAAGGGAGATGAAAATTTAATAGTCATGGGTGACTGGAATTCGTCAGTAGGAAAAGGGAGAGAAGGAAACGTAGTAGGTGAATATGGATTGGGGGTCAGAAACAAAAGAGGAAGCCGGCTGGTAGAATTTTGCACAGAGCACAACTCAATCATAGCTAACACTTGGTTCAAGAATCATAAAAGGAGATTGTATACATGGAAGAAGCCTGGAGATACTGACAGGTTTCAGATAGATTATATTGTAAGGCATTTCCAGTGGCAGATGTGGACTCTGACCACAATCTGTTGGTTATGAACTGTAGATTAAAATTGAAGAAACTGCAAAGAGATGGGAATTTAAGGAGATGGTACCTGGATAAACTGACTAAACCAGAGGTTGTACAGAGTTTCAGGGAGAGCATAAGGGAAAAATTGACAGCAGTGGGGGAAAGAAGTACAGTAGAAGAAGAATGGGTAGCTTTGAGGGATGAAGTAGTGAAGGCAGCAGAGGAACAAGTAGGTAAAAAGACGAGGGCTAGTAGAAGTCCTTGGGTAACAGAAGAAATATTGAATTTAATTGATGGAAGGAGAAAATATAAAAATGCAGTAAATAAAGCAGGCAAAATGGAATACAAACGTCTCAAAAATGAGATCGACAGGAAGTGCAAAATGGCTAAGCAGGCATGGATAGAGGACAAATGTAAGGATGTAGAGGTGTATATCACTAGGGGTAAGACAGATACTGCCTACAGGAAAATTAAAGAGACCTTTGGAGAAAAGAGAACCACTTGTATGAATATCAAGAGCTCAGATGGAAACCCAGTTCTAAGCAAAGAAGGGAAAGCGGGAAGGTGGAAGGAGTATATAGAGGGTCAATACAGGGGCGATTTACTTGAAGACAATATTATGGAAATGGAAGAGGATGTAGATGAAGATGAAATGGGAGATATGATACTGCGTGAAGAGTTTGACAGAGCACTGAAAGACCTGAATCGAAACAAAGCTCCGGGAGTAGACAACATTCCATTAGAACTACTGACAGCCTTGGGAAAGCCAGTCCTAACAAAACTCTACCATCTGGTGAGCAAGATGTATGATACAGCGAAATACCCTCAGACTTCAAGAAGAATATAATAATTCCAATCCCAAAGAAAGCAGGTGTTGACAGATGTGAAAACTAGCGAACTATCAGTTTAATAAGTCACGGCTGCAAAACACTAACGCGAATTCTTTACAGACTAATGGAAAAACTAGTAGAAGCCGACCTAGGGGAAGATCAATCTGGATTCCGTAGAAATATCGGAACACGTGAGGCAATACTAACCCTAGGACTTACCTTAGAAGAAAAATTAAGGAAAAGCAAACCTACTTTTCTAGCATTTGTAGACTTAGAGAAAGCTTTTGACAATGTTGACTGGAATACTCTCTTTCAAATTCTGAAGGTGGCAGGGGTAAAATACAGGGAGCGAAAAGCTATTTACAATTTGTACAGAAACTAGATGGCAGTTATAAGAGTCGAGGGACATGAAAGGGAAGCAGTAGTTGGGAAGGGAGTGAGAAAGGGTTGTAGCCTCTACCTCGATGTTATTCAATCTCTATATTGAGCAAGCAGTGAAGGAAACAAAAGAAAAATTCGGAGTAAGAACTAAAATCCATGGAGAAGAAATAAAAACTTTGAGGTTCGCCGATGACATTGTAATTCTGTCAGAGACAGCAAAGGACTTGGAAGAGCAGTTGAACGGAATGGACAGTGTCTTGAAAGGAGGATATAAGGTATAAGACAAAATGTAGATTGGCTCTGGCAAGGAAAGCATTTCTGAAGAAGAGAAATTTGTTAACATCGAGTATAGGTTTAAGTGTCAGGAAGTCGTTTCTGAAAGTATTTGTGTGGAGTGTAGCCATGTATGGAAGTGAAACATGGACGATAAATAGTTTGGACAAGAAGAGAATAGAAGCTTTCGAAATGTGGTGCTACAGAAGAATGCTGAAGATTAGATGGGTAGATCACTTAACTAATGAGGAAGTATTGAATAGGATTGGGGAGAAGAGAAGTTTGTGGCACAACTTGTCTAGAAGAAGGGATCGGTTGGTAGGACATGTCTTGAGGCATCAAGGGATCACAAATTTAGCATTGGAGGGCAGCGTGGAGGGTAAAAATCGTAGAGGGAGACCAAGAGATGAATACACTAAGCAGATTCAGAAGGATGTAGGTTGCAGTAAGTACTGGGAGATGAAGAAGCTTGCACAGGATAGAGTAGCATGGAGAGCTGCATCAAACCAGTCTCAGGACTGAAGACCACAACAACAACAACAAATTGTCATCTACATCTACATCTACATCTGTACTCTGCAAGCCACCTGACGGTGTGTGGCGGAGTGTAGTTTGAGTACATCGGTTCTCCCGTCTATTCAAGTCTCGTATTGTTCGTTGAAAGAAAGATTGTCGGTATGCCTCTGTGTGGTCCCTAATGTCTCTGATTTTATACTCGTGGTCTTCTCGCGAGATATACGTAGGAGGGAGCAATATACTGCTTGACTCCTCGGTGAAGGTGTGTTCTCGAAACGTCAACAAAGCCCCCACCGAGCTACTGATCGTCTCTCCTGCAGACTCTTCCACTGAAGTTTATCTATCATCTCTGTAACGCTTTCGCGATTACTAAGTGATTCGGTAACGAAGCGCGCTGCTCTCCGTTGTATCTTCTCTATCTCTTCTATCAATCTGGTTGGGGATTGCGTTGTTTGGGGGAGGAGACCAGACAGCGAGGTCATCGGTCTCATCGGATTAGGGAAGGACGGGGAAGGAAGTCGGCCGTGCCCTTTCAAAGGAACCATCCCGGCATTTACCTGGAGCGATTTAGGGAAATCACGGAAAACGTAAATCAGGACGGCCGGACGCGGGACTGAACCGTCGTCCTCCCGAATGCGAGTCCAGTGTGCTAACCACTGCGCCACCTCCCACGCCACTCCCAGGGGGATGGGGTGGCGTGCTAATTTTAGCACCGGCAGATGTCCCCCTCTAAAATAATCAGCTTTAGATACTACTCATTTTTTCGTGTGAAGCTTATTTTTCGAGTTATTCTCGTTTGTCAACTTAAAATTTGCATCGTCTATATATTACAGAAGCTAGTAACATCACAAAGAGACAGTACACAGTAGCATATCTGCTTACATAAGCTGGACGTATTCTAAACATTCAAAATCCACTCTAAATGGCGTATAAGTTACAACACAGTTGAAGACTCTAAGCCCATTGTTTTGGCACGATGATAACTTTCCACATATATAAACAGGCGGTTCTACGTCTTTGCAGTCGAACAGAGCAAATCAGATTCACATGTCAACTGTTGCTTTAGCTTGTAGCAACTGGTGGGGGACGCGAAGTCGTGCAAGAATTTAGAATGCCTTTCAAGTTTCATAATTAACACGTAAGTTGCCATGACATTGTGTAAAGGTGTTTCCACATGTAAGTTGACTTACGGGAGTGGTAGTGGGTCCAGGGGGCTGCGCGAGGGACAAACTCGTGCCTGTGGAAGCGTAGCTTCAGCTTTTGGCGGAGTGACTGAACTCTGTAATACAGACGTAAAAATTGCAGAATACTGGCCCGCAAATTGATCCCTGCGGAGCTCCCTGGACTGCAGCGGTCAGCGAGCGAGCTATCTTATCTCCACAGCGAGTGACAGCGAGTGCTGAGGTGCGTCTGTTCCACCGCCAGCGCTGTCCAGTGTCCGCCATGGGGTCGCACAGCCGCCTCCTCCACCACTCTCCCAGGGCGGCCTCACTGTGCATCTCGGCTCTGCTGCTGCTGTTATCTGCCGGCGGTGAGTACTGCGCTGGCTCCTGCCATCAGCTCTCCCCTCATAACAGGCATTAGCCGGTCGGCGTGGCCGAGAGGTTCTAGGCGCTACACTCTGGAACCGCGCGACCGCTACGGTCGCAGGTTCCAATCCTGCCTCGGGCTTGGATGTGTCTGATGTCCTTACGTTAGTTAGATTTAAGTAGTTCTAAGTTCTAGGGGACTGATGACCTTAGAAGTTAAGTCCCATCGTGGTCAGAGCCATTTGAACCACTTGAACAACAGGCATTCCTCACAAGGGAAACTCCCCATCGCAACCCCCTCAGATTTAGTTATAATTTTGCACAGTGGATAGGCCTTGAAAAACTGAATACAGATCAATCGGGAAAACAGGAAGAAGTTGCGTGGAACTATGAAAAAAAAAAAGCAAAATATACAAACTGAGTAGTCCAGGTGCAAAATAGGCAACATCAAGGAAACGTGAGCTCAGGAGCGCCGTGGTCCTGTGGTTAGCGTGAGGAGCTGCGAAACAAGAGGTACTTGCTTCAATTCCCTCGTGTGAAAAGTTTAATTTTTTATTTTCAGACAATTATTATCCGTCCGTCCGTCCGTCCGTCCGATGTGAGGTAACTGCGCCGTAGTATGAGGACGCTACACCTTAACGGAAAAATTTGAAAACTTTAAAAACATATGTTTTGACAGAGCACTGGGAAAATTGTGCGACTGTGCAACTGTTGCAATCATTTGTTGCAGTTTATGTGACAAGCTCTTATGTTTTCATCACTTTTTTGGGAGTGATTATCACATCCACAAGAAAACATAAATCGGGCAAGGTAGAAGAATCTTTTTACCCATTCGCGAAGTGTACGAGTTAGGTGGATCGACAACATATTCCTGTCATGTGACGTACATGTCGTCACCAGTGTCGTATAAAATATATCAGACGTGTTTTCCTGCGGAGGAATCGGTTGACCTATGACCTTGCGACGAAATGTTTTCGGTTCCCATTGGAGAGGCACGTCCTTTCGTCTACTAATCGCACGGTTTTGCGGTGCGGTCGCAAAACACAGACACTAAACTTATTACAGTGATCAGAGACGTCAATGAACGAACACAAAGATCATAACTTTGCGAAAATAAAGAAGTAAACTTATTACTCGAGGGAAGACTTGAACCAAAGACCTCTCATTCCGGAGCTGCTCACGCTAACCACAGGACCACGGCGCTCCTGAACTCACACTGTCCTTGATGTTGCCTGTCTTGCGCATGGACTACTGTTTGTATATTTTGCTTATTTTTTTCATAGTTCCACACAAATTCTTCCTGTTTTCTCGATTGATCTGTGTTCAGATTTTCAAGGCCTGTCCGCTGTGCCAACTTATAACTAAATCTGGGGGGGGTACGATGGGGAGGTTCCCTTGTCAGACCACCTCCAAAAAAATGTCCGTAGGTCGTAGTCTACTGCCTCTGGATCACCGAGTTCCGGGTTTGATTCCCAGCCGGGTCGGGATTTCCTCCACCCGGGTACTGGGTGTTCGTGTTGCCCTCAGCATCATCTCGGTAGTGGCGATACTGGAAACGGGAATATTGAAACTCGTACAGGCGATGATGGCCATGACATTGTGCGCTACACAAACCATCATCATCGTCACCACCTCCCAGAGAAAGGGCTGCTTCTCTGTCAAAAGTGAAAGCCGCATTTCCACAGGCTCGGATTTCTTACCCGCGCAACCCACTCCGCCCACTAATACTAATGGTGAGTGCCTCAGGAAAGTGTGGTAGGTCCGCTGTTGTTTTCTCTCTACATAAATGATCTTTTGGATAGGGTGTATAGCAATGTGCAGCTGTTTGCTGATGATGCTGTGGTGTACGGGAAGGTGTCGTCGTTGAGTGACTGTAGGAGGATACAAAATGACTTGGACAGGATTTGTGATTGGTGTAAAGAATGGCAGCCAACTCTAAATATAGATAAATGAAAATTAATGCAGATGAATAGGAAAAAGAATCCCGTAATGTTTGAATACTCCATTAGTAGTGTAGCGCTTGATAGCCACGTCGATTAAATATTCAGGCGAAACATTGCAGAGCGATATGAAGTGGGACAAGTGTGTAATCGCAGTTGTGGGGAAGGCGGATAGTCGTCTTCGATTAATTGGTAGAATTTTGGCAATATGCGGTTCATCTGTAAAGGAGACCGCTTATAAAACACTAATACGACCTATTCTTGAGTACTGCTCGAGTGTTTGGGATCCCTATCAGATCGGATTGAGGGAGGACATAGAAGCAATTCAGAGGCGGGCTGCTATATTTGTTACTGGTAGGTTCAATCATCACGCGAGTGTTACGGAAATGCTTCAGGAACTCAGGTGGGAGTCTCTAGAGGAAAGGCTTTTCGTGAATCGCTACTTAGGAAATTTAGAGAACCAGCATTTGAGGCTGACTGTAGTACAATTCTACTGCCGCCAAGTTACATTTCGCGGAAATACCACAAAGATAAGAGAGATTAGGGCTCGTACAGAGGCCTATAGGCAGTTATTTTTCCCTCGTTCTGTTTGGGAGTGGAACAGGGAGAGAAGATGCTAGTCGTCGTACGAGGTACCCTCCGCCACGAACCGTATGGTAGATGTCACGTCCCCCAGCAACTGCTACAAGACAAAACAACTACCGACAGGTGAATCCGATCTGCCTTGTTCGACAGCACAGATGTAGAAACGTCTATTTAAGAATCTGGAAGGCAACGTCGTGCCAAAATAGTGGGCTCAGAAACTTCAACTATGTTGTCCCTTACGCGTGGTTCAAAGTGGATTTTGAATATTTAGAATATATCCAACCTAAATAGATCTGCTACTGTGCACTGTCTTTTCGCGAAGTGACAATCTTCTGTGAATGATATATATATCGAGACGGCCATTTTCACAAGGTGCGTTATGTTTTTAAGCACACTACTGGCCATTAAAATTGCTGCACCAAGAAGAAATGCAGATGATAAACGGGTATTCATTGGACAAATATACTAGAACTGACAAAGGATTACGTTTTCATGCAATTTGGGTGCACAGATCCTCAGAAATCAGTACCCAGAACAACCACCTCTGGCCATAATAACAGCCTTGATACGCCTGGGCGTTGAGTCAAACAGAGCATGGATGGTGTGTACAGGTACAGCTGCCCATGCAGCTTCAACACGATACCACAGTTCATCAAGAGTGACTGGCGTATTGTGACGAGTCATTCGCTCGGCCACCATTGACCAGACGTTTTCAATTGGTGAGAGATCTGGAGAATGTGCTGGCCAGGGCAGCAGTCGAACATTTTCTGTATCCAGAAAGGCCCGTACAGGATTGGCAACATGCGATCGTGCATTATCCTGCTGAAATGTAGGGTTTCGCAGGGATCGAATGAAGGGTAGAGCCACGGGTCGTAACACATCTGAAATGTAACGTCCACTGTTCAAAGTGACGTCAATGCGAACCGAGACGTGTAACCAATGGCACCCCATACCATCACGCCAGGTGATACGCCAGTATAGCGTTGACGAATACACGCTTCCAATGTGCGTTCACCGCGATGTCGCCAAAGACGGGTGCGACCATCATGATGCTGTAAACAGAACCCGGATTCGTCCGAAAAATGACGTTTTGCCATTCGTGCACCCAGTTTCGTAGTCGAGTACATCATCGCAGGCGCTCCTGTCTGTGATGTATTGTCAAGGGTAACCGCAGCCACGGTCTCCGAGCTGACAGTCCATGGTGCTGCGAACGTCGTCGAACTGTTCGTGCAGATGGTTGTTGGCTTGCAAACGTCCCCATCTGTTGACAGGGATCGAGACGTGGCTGCACGATCCGTTACAGCCATGCGGATAAGATGCCTGTCATCTCGACTGCTAGTGATACGAGGCCGTTGGGATCCAGCATGGCATTCCAAATTACCCTCCTGAACCCACCGATTCCATATTCTGCTAACAGTCATTGGATCTCGACCAACGCGAGCAGCAATGTCGCGATACGATAAACCGCAATCGCGATAGGCTACAATCCGACCTTTATCAAAGTCGGAAACGTGATAGTACACATTTCTCCTCCAGGCATCACAACAACGTTTCACCAGACAACGCCGGTCAACTGCTGTTTGTGTATGAGAAATCGGTTGGAAACTTTCCTCATGTCAGCACGTTGAAGGTGTCGTCACCGGCGCCAACCTTGTGTGAATGCTCTGAAAAGCTAATCATTGGCATATTACAGCAGCTTCTTCCTGTCGGTTAAATTTCGCTTCTGTAGCACGTCTTCTTCGTGGTGTAGCAATTTTAATGGCCAGTAGTGTACTTGCCGCATCTCAGGTGCTTCCATCCACCGTTTGTTCGGGTATTCCCACTGTCCCTGATTTACTATCGTACAATTTTGTGCATCAAACGTACATGATCAGAAATTTCTTCCTCAAATTAAGGCTGTTCATTCCATTCAAAACATGCAGTACTTCTGCTTCACTTCGACTGAAGACAGCAATGTCATCAGCGAATAGCGTCATCGATATTTTTTCCAGCTTAATTTTAACCCCACTCTTGAAACTTTCATTCATTTTCGCCATTGCATCTTCGACGTATGGATTTGACACTAGCAGTGAAAGGCGGCATACCTGTCTTACAGCTTTTTAATCCGAGCACTTCGTTCTTGTTCTTCCAGTCTTAATGTTCGCTCTTGGTTCCTCCACATGTGACCCTCCTTTTCCATACTTTACTCATATTTTGCTCACAATTTCGAACATCTTGCACCTTTTTACATTGTCAGGCGCTTTTCCCTAGTCTTCCTTCCATTAATTACTGTAACGTTAGACCTGCCTCTCAGGTGCCTTTATCTTTCCTAAATCCAAACTAATCGTCTTTAACATATCCTCAGTTTTCTTTTCCAGTCTTCGGTATATTATCCCTGTCAGCAGCTTGGATGCTCGAGATGTTACGCCGATTTTGCGATAGTTCTCGCACTTATCTGCCCTTGCTATATTCTGTACACTGTACAAAATAAAATATAATACGCTGAAAAATAATAGGCCAATTAGCGTTATTATTTCTACGGCAACCGGTAACTCTCAGTTCTTTAAACAATCGAAGTGCCAGATTCTACAGCTTTTCATTATTTTGAAGGGCTGAAAGGGAGAAAACGTTCACGAGATTAAAATTATGTCTACTGTACAAGTGCCCTCACTAAGTGACCTCATTGTCAAATACTACATGAATGTATTCTGTGTAATTTGCGCGAGGTGAGTTGCGCTCTCTCAAGACAGTTACTCATTTTCTTACTTTAATAGTTGACACATTGTGTTAAGACTGTGCGGCTGGTCCCGGCGGAGGTTAGAGCCCGCCCTCGGGCATGAATGTGTGTGTTTGCCCTTAGGATAATTTAGGTTAAGTAGGGTGTAAGCTTCGGGACTGATGACCTTAGCAGTTAAGTCCCATAAGATTTCATCCATATTTGAACACATTGTGTTTATCTTTCTTTAAAGGTTTATCTCTGTCATTGATCAGATTATGAGACTAAATAAAATTTTTAAATGTGATCAGTAATTATACAGAGCGCAGCACGAAATGTATCTTCATTTACTTTTTGAATAAACAGTATACTCTCAAGACAATCTGAAAGAAACATATACTATCATGGAAATCACTCTGGGGAAAGTCATTCTAAGTTACCATATGCTCAATATGATCACCATTTTTATTCCTAACTCCATTGAGACGAACACTGATTGCCGGCCGTTGTGGCCAAGCGGTTCTAGGCGCTTCAGTCTGGAACCGCGCGACCGCTACGGTAGCAGGTTCGAATCCTGCCTCGGGCATGGATGTGTGTGATGTCCTTTGGTCAGTTATGTTTAAGTAGTTCTAAGTTCTAGGGGACTGATGACCTCAGATGTTAAGTCCCATAGTGCTCAGAGCCATTTTTTTGAAGACCCAAACCTGTTGAGCGTAGTCTCTGCCGCTCGCGTTCTGCAGTGAGCTCTGGTAAATGCGGAGGTCGCTTTTAAGAATCTCGCGATCGCGTTCTCGCTTCCCGAACACCGGGTCCCGGGTTCGATTCCCGACGGGTCAGTGTTTTTTCACCTGCCTCGAGATGACTGGGTGTTTGAGCTGTCCTCATCGTTTCATCATCTTTCATGAAAGTGGCAAGATTGGACTGAGCAAAGGTTGTGAATTTGTACGGGCGCTGATAACCGCGCAGTTGAGCGCCCCACAAACCAAACATCATCATCATCATCATCATCATCATCATCATCATCACATTTAAGAATCAGTTGAAAGGAGCGTCTGTTATGCCCAGTTTCTCTGATGCCTTTCTGTACGATTTGCCGGGGCTACTCCGTAGAGTTACTAGTACCGCTTCAGTGTTCTGCAGCCAACAAACATGGCTCGGCCGTGGTCACTTGGCTTCCAATAATGAATCTGACCTTACAAGCTTATCATAGAGCCTGTTAATGGTTCTGTTGCAAGGGGCCCACCGTTGAAACTGTTGTCGAAAACGCCTGTGAGTCGCAGCAGGACTTTCCGTTTCGTGAAAAAGTTACACAACCACCGATGGCTACTACGCTGTTACTCGTCCATTGTCAGCCATGTTGTAAACATTAGATTCCTATCGACGGTGTTGTAAATCACGCGTCATTTCGTAACTCATTTGTTTCTCCAAGCTTTATCGCTACTGCTGTTGAGATGCTCAAGGGGATATCTAGCGCGAGCCGGCCGCTGTGGCAGAGCGATTCTAGGCGCTTCAGTCCGGAACCGCGCTGCTGGTACGGTCGCAGGTTCGAATCCTTCCTCGGGCATGGATGTGTGTGCTGTCCTTACGTTACTTAGGTTTAAATAGTTCTAAGTTCTAGGGGACTGTTGACATCAGATGTTAAGTCCCACAGTGCTTCGAGCCATCTAGCGCGAGTTATACAATGAGGCGAAAGAAGTCGTAGGGTATGCACGTCTACAGATGGTGGTGGTATCGCATACACAAGGTGCAAAAGAGCAGTACACTGGCGGAGCCGTTATTTGTATTCAGGCAAATCACGTGAAAAGGTATCCGACGTGATTAAGCTCCCACGACGGCAATTAACAGACTTAGAACGCGGAATGGTAGTTGGAGCTAGACGCATGGGGCATTCCGTTTCGGAAATCGTTGGAGAATTCACGATTTCGAGATTCACAATGTCAAGAGTGGGTGGAGAACACCAAATTTCAAGCATTACCTTTACACCACGGAAAACATAGTGGCTGACGGCCTTCACTTAACGATCGAGAACAGCGCCGTTTGTGTAGAGTTGTTAGTTCTAACAGACAAGCACCACCGAATGAAATAACCGCAGAAATCAATGTGTGGAAGTACGACAAACATATCCACGAGGACAGTACGACGACCTATGTCGTTAATGGGCTATGGCAGCAGACGACCGACGCGAGTACCTTAGCTAGCAGCACGGCAGCGCCTCTTCTGGGTTCGTGACCGGTTGTTGTTGTTGTTGTTGTGGTCTTCAGTCCTGAGCCTGGTTTGATCGAGCTCTCCATGCTGCTCTGCCCTGTGCAACCTTCTTCATCTCCCAGTACCTTCTCCAACCTACATCCTTCTGAATCTGCTTAGTGTATTCATCTCTTGGTCTCCCTCTACGATTTTTACCCTCCACGCTGACCTCCAATACTAAATGGGTGATCCTTCGATGTCTCAGAACATGTCCTACCAACCGATCCCTTCTTCTGGTCAAGTTGTGCCACATACTCCTCTTCTCCCAATTCTATTCAGTACCTCCTCATTAGTTATGTGATCTACCCATCTAATCTTCAGCATTCTTCTGTAGCACCACATTTCGGAAGCTTCTATTCTCTTCTTGTCCAATCTATTTATCGTCCATGTTCCACTTCCATACATGGTTACACTCCATACAAATACTTTCAGAAACGACTTCCTGACGTTTAAATCTATACTCGATGTTAACAAATTTTTCTTCTTCAGAAACGCTTTCCTTGCCACTGCCAGTCTACATTTTATATCCTCTCTGCTTCGTCCATCATCAGTTATTTTGCTCCCCATATAGCAAAACTCCTTTACTACTTTAAGTGTCTCATTTCCTAATCTAATTCCCTCAGCACCACCCGATTTAATTCGACTACATACCATTATCCTAGTTTTGCTTTTGTTGATGTTCATCTTATATCCTCCTTTCAAGACACTGTCCATTCAGTTCAACTGCTCTTCCAAGTCCTTTGCTGTCTCTGTCAGAATTACAATGTCATCGGCGAACCTCAAAGTTTTTATTTCTTCTCCCTGGATTTTAATACCTACTCCGAATTTTTCTTTTGTTTCCTTTACTGCTTGCTCAATATACAGATTGAAAAACATCGGGGATAGGCTACAACCCTGTCTCACTCCCTTCCCAACCACTGCTTCCCTTTCATACCCCTCGACTCTTATAACTGCCATCTGGTTTCTGTACAAATTGTAAATAGCCTTCGGCTCCCTGTATTTTACCCCTGCCACCTTCAGAATTTGAAAGAGAGTATTCCAGTCAACATTATCAAAAGCTTTCTCTTAGTCTACAAAAGCTAAAAACGTAGGTTTTCCTTTCCTTAATCTATCTTCTAAGATAAGTCATAGTGTCAGTATTGCCCCACGTGTTCCAATATTTCTACGGAATCCAAACTGATATTCCTCGAGGTCGGCTTCTACCTGTTTTCCCATTTGTCTGTAAAGAATTCGCGTTATTATTTTGCAGCCGTGACTTATTAAAATGATAGTTCGGTAATTTTTACATATGTCAACACCTGCTTTCTTTGGGATTGGAATTATTATATTCTTCTGGATGTCTGAGTATCGGTTGTAAATCCTGGTCGGATGAGGCCCGAATTCATTTGGTAAGAGTCGATGTTAGGGTTCAAGTACGGCGCAGACCCCACGAAGCCATGGTCCCAAGTTGTCAACAGCGCGCTGTGCAAGCTCGAGGTGGCTCCAACTAAACCGATCACTGACTGGAAATTGTTGAGTTAGGTTATTTATAGACCATCTGTAGCCATTCCTGGGCTTCATCTTCCCATGGCAATGCGCCGCGTCAAAAGGCCAGACTTGTTCACGATTCATTTGAAGAACATTCTGGACAATTTGAGCGAATGATTTGGTCACTCAAATAGCCCGAGCTGTATCCCATCAGATATTTATTGAACATTATCGAGAGGTCAGTTCGTACAAAGAATCCTGCATGCCTCAATATTTCTGCTATGGACTTCGAACGAGTTTTTTTTTAACAGTGCAGAGTAGCCCGCCACCTGGGTTACTAAGGTGGGCCGTGTGGTACTTAAGACAAGTAACAAGCCAGGCGGCATGTAGGTCTCTTAGCCGTAATGGCTGCTCACAAGTTAGGAATGTTGACAAGCACCCATTCAGTTTCCCGGTTCTGCCACGAGGAGGCGGACCTTTTTCTAATATTTCTGCCCTGTCTGTTGCTCTGTGTGTTGGTACATTATATAATACAGTAAGTGATGTTTAAATGCAAAATAATTAATAAAACCAATGTTCTGTTGTTGTTGTTGTTGTTGTTGTTGTTGTGGCCTTCAGTTCCGAGACTGGTTTGATGCAGCTCTCCATGTTACTCTAGCCTGTGCAAGCTTCTTCATCTCCCAGTACCTACGGCAACCTACATCCTTCTGAATCTGCTCAATGTAATCATCTCTTGGTCTCCCTCTACGATTTTTACCCTCCACGCTGTCCTCCAATACTAAATTGGTGATCCCTTGATGCCTCAGAACATGTCCTACCAACCGATCCCTTCTTCTAGTCAAGTTGTGCTACAAACTTCTCTTCTCCCCAATCCTATTCAATACTTCCTCATTAGTTAAGTGATCTACCCATCTAATCTTCAGCATTCTTCTGTAGCACCACATTTCGAAAGCTTCTATTCTCTTCTTGTCCAAACTATTTATCGTCCATGTTTCACTTCCAAACATGGCTACACTCCATACAAATACTTTCAGAAACAACTTCCTGACACTTAAACCTATACTCGATGTTAACAAATTTCTCTTCCTCAGAAACGCTTTCCTTGCCATTGCCAGTCTACATTTTATATCCCCTCTACTTCGACCATCATCAGTTATTTTGCTTCCCAAATAGCAAAACTCCTTTACTACTTTAAGTGTCTCATTTCCTAATCTAATTCCCTCAGCATCACCCGACTTAATTCGACTACATTCCATTATCCTCGTTTTGCTTTTGTTGATGTTCATCTTATATAGTTATCTAAATATAAAATAAAACGAAATAGAAATAAAAATATACAAAAAAAAAATTCTAAACTATAAGGTATCAACCAAAAACCAAGTTCTCACTGATGCAATTCAAGAATGCCAGGCTGTACATGTGCCCCAAAGTTGAACTGAACTAGATTTCTCTATATGAGATTATAAATGAAGTTAAAATTTCGCATGAAACATAAGAGCATAATGAATATTAAGACATAGTGATGTAGGTTTAAGTTAAACTTTCAATTCTATCAATAAAAAACGGAATTCGAAATTCTTCAATAGCAATCTTAGATACAGGAAGTGTTCAGCCATCTATAGTTGAATATAACAAGATTCCTCTATTCTAAATTTAAAAATTAAATTTAAAGATGAGATAACGTTACAAATCATCAATTGTTAGAGACAAGTGGTTACCAAAGTTAGTATAATTAATAAAAAGAATATAATTATACTTGGTATAAAAGAAAATGAGTATAAACAGTGAATTTTTAAAGTGTATGGTGTCTCCTAAAACCAGATTCTCACTCATGCAATCCTTGAGTGTGCAGGCTGTGTATGTACCTTTAGGTTGAACAGAACTAGATTTCTCTACATAAGATTGTAAATAAGATTTCAAATTTCACTTGAATAATAAAGCAATATGAATATTAACATATAACAATACACTTATACCTTTTAAAGGCTAGTAATCATAATTGATACCAAAGTTCTCAATACACAAATAAAAATACAAAAATATTTAGGTAGCTGAAGGTTGTACATAATCAGTTCCTCTGTACAAAATATTATTTGGGACAGTGGATTACTAAAGTGGAAACATTGTTAAAAATCACTAAGTAAATCTAGAAGTAGATGGTTGAAAGACACATTGAAAAACAAATCATATACTCTACTGGCCATTAAAATTGCTACACCACGAAGATGACGTGCTACAGAAGCGAAATGTAACCGACAGGAAGAAGATGCTGTGATATACAAACGATTACCTTTTCAGAGCATTCATACAAGGTTAGCGCCGGTGGCGACACCTGCAACGTGCCGACATGAGGAAAGTTCCCAAACGATTTCTCATACACAAACAGCAGTTGACCTGCGTTGCCTGGTGAAACGTTGTTGTGATGCCTCGTGTAAGGAGACGAAATGCGTATCATCACGTTTCCGACTTTGATAAAGGTCGGATTGTAGCCTATCGCGATTGCGGTTTATCATATCGCGACATTGCTGCTCACGTTGGTCGAGATCCAATGACTATTAGCAGAATATGGAATCGGAGGGTTCAGGAGGGTAATTTGGAGCGCCGTGCTGGATCCCAACGGCCTCGTATCACTGGCAGTGGAGATGACAGGCATCTTATCCGCATGGCTGTAACGGATCGTGCAACCACGTCTCGATTCCTGAGTCAACAGACGGGAACGTTTGCAAGAGAACAACCATCTGCACGAAGAGTTCGACGACGTTTTCAGCAGCATGGACTATCAGCTCGGAGAATACGGCTGCGGTTACCCTTGACGCTGCATCACGGACAGGAGCG
Organism: Schistocerca serialis cubense; assembly: GCF_023864345.2. Classification (NCBI taxonomy): domain Eukaryota; kingdom Metazoa; phylum Arthropoda; class Insecta; order Orthoptera; family Acrididae; genus Schistocerca; species Schistocerca serialis. The sequence goes on along the minus strand of NC_064649.1, from coordinate 90,379,158 downwards.
CCTGCGATGGTGTACAATACGAGGAACCTGGGTGCACGAATTGCAAAACGTCATTTTTTCGGATTAATCCAGGCTCTGTTTACAGCATTATGATGGTCGCATCCGTGTTTGGCGACATCGCGGTGAACGCACATTGGAAGCGTGTATTCGTCACCACCATACTGGTGTATCACCCTGCGTGATGGTATGGGGTGCCATTGGTTACACGTCTCGGTCACCTCTTGTTCGCATTGACGTCACTTTGAACAGTGGACGTTAAATTTCATATGTGTTACGACCCGTAGCTCTATCCTTCATTCGATACCTGCGAAACCCTACATTTCAGCAGGGTAATGCACGACCGCATGTTGCAGGTCCTGTACGGGCCTTTCTGGATACAGAAAATGTTCGACTGCCGCCCTGGCCAGCACATTCTCCAGATCTCTCACCAATTGCAAACGTCTGGTCAATGGTGGCCGAGCAACTGGCTCGTCACAATACGCCAGTCACTACTCTTGATGAACCGTGGTATCGTGTTGAAGCTGCATGGGCAGCTGTACCTGTACACGCCATCCAAGCTCTATTTGACTGAATGTCCAGGCGTATCGAGGCCGTTATTACGGCCAGAGGTGGTTTTTCTGGGTACTGATTTCTCAGGATCTATGTACCCAAATTGCGTGAAAATATAATCACATGTCAGTTCTAGTATAATATATTTGTCCAATGAATACCCATTTATGATCTGCATTTCTTCATGGTGTAGCAATTTTAATGGCTAGAAGTGTATACAGGGTGTTACAAAAAGGCACGGCCAAACTTTCAGGAAACATTCCTCACACACAAAGAAAGAAAATATGTTATGTGAACATGTGTCCGGAAACGCTTACTTTCCATGTTAGAGCTCATTTTATTAGTTCACTTCAAATCACATTAATCATGGAATGGAAACACACAGCAACAGAACGTACCAGCGTGACTTCAAACACTTTGTTACAGGAAATGTTCAAAATGTCCTCCATTAGCGAGGATACATGCATCCACCCTCCGTCGCATGGAATCCCTGATGCGCTAATGCAGCCCAGGAGAATGGCTTATTGTATCACAGCCGCCCACAATACGAGCACGAAGAGTCTCTACATTTGGTACCGGGGTTGCATAGACAAGAGCTTTCAATGTCCCCATAAATGAAAGTCAAGATGGTTGAGGTCAGTAGAGCGTGGAGGCCATGGATTTGGTCCGCCTCTACCAATCCATCGGTCACCGAATCTGTTGTTGAGAAGCGGACGAACACTTCGACTGAAACGTGCAGGAGCTCCATCGTGCATGAATCACATGTTGTGTCGTACTTGTAAAGGCACATGCTCTAGCAGCACAGGTAGTGTATCCCGTATGAAATCATGATAACGTGCTCCATTGAGCGTAGGTGGACGAAACTAAAATGAGCTCTAACATGGAAATTAAGCGTTTCCGGACACATGTCCACATAACATCTTTTCTTTATTTGCGTGTGAGGCATGTTTCCTGAAAGTTTGGCCGTACCTTTTTGTAACACCCTGTATATTTTGAAAGCTGGAAATAACTTTAGTAAACAGACCAAACGTTAAGTGGTTCTAATGGCTCTTAACACTATGGGACTTAACAGCTGAGGTCATCAGTCCCCTAGAACTTAGAACTACTTGAACATAACTAACCTAAGGACATCACACACATCCATGCCCGAGGCAGGATTCGAACCTGCGACCGTAGCGGTCGCGCGGTTTCAGACTGAAGCGCCTAGAACCGCTCAGCCACACCAAACGTTGAGTCTCATAGAACTGTAGAATATAATAATTCAAGTGTAAAATTGCTTAAGTTGATTACAGTTGACTCTAGTACATCTGGCATGTCAAGTTACAAGGTTGTGAGCCAGGAAGGGGAACCTACATATATATCCAATGAAATCTCAAACAATCTGTGAGCCAGAAGTGGGAGCGTACATTGTCTGACTAATGAAATGCGTCAATCAGGCTTATGACACAGTCACTTGTAAGTTTGGCCCTTCTAGACCCGTATAAGTATTAGTCAGTATCTATTTCGCTGCCCTTCTACACATTCTCTCAATACTAATCAGTATCTGTTCTAGTGTGTGTGTCAGTGTCGGAGCTGGTTTCTTCCCATGTGTTGTGTTGGGGTTGTGTTACTGTCTATGTTCTTGTTCTGGCAGTAGGATGTTGATTTTTCAGCCGGCCGCGGTGGTCTAGCGGTTCAGGCGCTCAGTCCGGAACCGCACGACTGCTACGGCCGCAGGTTCGAATCCTGCCTCGGGCATGGCTGTGTGTGATGTCCTTAGGTTAGTTAGGTTTAAGTAGTTCTAAGTTGTAGGGGACTGATGACCACAGATGTTAAGTCCCATAGTGCTCAGAGCCATTTGAACCATTTGTTGATTTTTCGAACGACTTGTTGAGTCCATGCCATGTCGAGTTGCTGTACTACATCGGTAAAAGGGGATGAGACACAATACTAGGAGGTATATCTTCTGGTAAACCTTCCGGGATGTAAGGTCGTGGTCCATGAAACTCTTCAGCTCCTAACGTTTCGTCCAGAGCTGCGCTGGACATCTTCAGAGGGGTGTTTCTCCTCCGGTGAGTCGGAAAGACTCACCGGAGGAGAAACACCCCTCTGAAGATGTCCAGCGCAGCTCTGGACGAAACGTTAGGAGCTGAAGAGTTTCATGGACCACGACCTTACATCCCGGAAGGTTTACCAGAAGATATGTCATCCGGTCGTGAAAGCCTTCATACTATGACTAGGAGGTATCCCATGACTTTTGCCACCTCACTGTAAATTATGTATGAAACAAATGCCGACTCATTTCGTGCGCCAGCCCGTATGAAAGACACTATCAAATTTTTGTAGTCTCTGGACACTTTTTGACAGGCAATTTGGAACTGGAAATGGGTGTTTGCAGTGGTTAAGTAATAAAGAAAAAGAACTTCCAAAGGTAATTACACTTTCGTTCACAGTTCGTGCAGCCACGAATGAAGCGTTCTAGAAAGCCACCGGCAGAGTTATTAACCTCTTGTGGGTGCGATATATCAGGCCGGTGTGGTCCCAGACGTAGCAGGTAGGACACGTGAAGTTTATGGGCCCGGACGAGAGCTGTTGGACGGGTTTATTGCTGGGCTCGCAGTTATCAGAGGCGCTGAACGTATGTCCCTGTTTGTAGCTGGTGGGGCGCGCATATTGCAGACGACTCCACCCAAGCCCATTCCCCTTTCCCCCAACGAAGTACTGTACGGTATATTTTAGTTTCTGCTGAACATTCATAATGATATGAAACTTCCTGGCAGATTAAAACTGTGTGCCCGACCGAGACTCGAACTCGGGACCTTTGCCTTTCGCAAGTGCTCTACCATCTTAGCTACCGAAGCACGACTCACGCCCGGTCCTCACAGCTTTACTTCTGCCAGTATCTCGTCTCCTACCTTCCAAACTTTACGGAAGCTCTCCTGCGAACCTTGCAGAACTAGCACTCCTGAAGGAAAGGATACTGCGCAGACATGGCTTAGCCACGGCCTGCGGGATGTTTCGAGAATGAGATTTTCACTCTGCAGCGGAGTGTGTGCTGATATGAAACTTCCTGGAAGATTAAAACGGTGTGCTTTCAGGAGTGCAAGGTTAGCAGGAGAGCTTCTGTAAAGTTTGGAGTGTAGGAGACGAGGTACTGGCGGAAGTAAAGCTGTGAGGACGGGGCGTAAGTCGTGCTTGGGTAGCTCAGTTGGCAGAGCACTTGCCCACGAAAGGCAAAGGTCCCGAGTTCGAGTCTCGGTCGGGCACACAGTTTTAATCTGCCAGGAAGTTTCATATCAGCGCACACTCCGCTGCAGAGTGAAAATCTCATTCTGGATTAAAAATGATGATTCGTTTAAAATTCCCAACAACTTGCAATATATTTTGTAAGGTTTCTAGTTTGTTTTTGTACTAAATGAAAGTGACGTGCTCCTTTTTTAATCGATGTCTCGTACTTCACATTCATACACCGGATATTTTTCAAACAGGAGTTTTCAATACTCGATTCTGAACGCCACAGAGATTCAAATGGCTCTGAGCACTATAGGACTTAACATCTGTGGTCATCAGTCCCCTAGAACTTTAACAGAGTTCGAAAGAGAGAAGATTGGTTCAACTGGCTCTATGGGACTTAACATCTGAGGTCATCAGTCCCCTAGAACTTAGAACTACTTAAATCTAACTAACCTAAGGACATCACACACATCCATGCCCGAGCCCGGATTTGAACCTGCGATCGTAGCAGTCGCGCGGTTCCACCCTACAGCGCCTAGAACCGCATGGCTACCGCGGCCGGCGAGAGAAGATTGCGGCGGCTCGATTAGCTGCGGCATCAGTAACCAACATAGCCAACTTACTGAATGTTTGAAGAGTAATTGTTTCAACAGTCATGGCAGCCTACAAAAAGCATGGAAAGACGTCATCTTGTAAACGTAATAGTCGGTGTAAATCAAAACTAAATGATGGAGATCGTCGTACGCTAACACAAATTGTGTCAAAACAACACAAAACTACGGCGGCTCAAGTGACTGCAGAGGTCAAAAGCAATCTTCGAGACCCAGTATCTATCGACACTGTCCGCCGAGAACTTCATAAAGCGAATATTCATGGATGAGATGCTACATCGAATCCATTAGTGACGACAACCAGCGCAAAGAAGCGTAAAACTAGGTTTCATGAGCACAAATCCTGTGTGGATGATCTGTGGAAACACGTTTTCGTTATTTCCAACGTGGGGCCGTGTTTACATCTGGAGAAAGCCAAAAGAAGACTGCAATCCTGATTGCTTGATTCCAACTGTTAGCCATGGAGGTGGAAATGTGGTACGCGAAGGCACTTGTCCCCCTTCTTGCAGCGGTGTACCGTAGGTCTCTAGAAGAGCGTAGCGTTCCAGAGTATTGGAAAAGGACACGGGTCATCCCCGTTTTCAAGAAGGGACCTCGAACATGTGTAGAACTATAGACCTATATCTCTAACGGCGATCTGTTGTAGAGTTTTGGAACACGTATTATGTTCGAGTATAACGACTTTTCTGGAGACTAGAAATCTACTCTGTAGGAATCGGCATGGGTTTCGAAAAAGATGATCGTGTGAAACCCAGCCCGCGCTATTCGTCCACGAGACTCAGAGGGCCATAGACACGGGTTCTTGACTTCCGCAAGGCGTTCGATACAGTTCCTCACAGTCGTTTAATGAACAAAGTAAGAGCATATGGACAATCAGATTAATTGTGTGATTGGATTGAAGAGTTCTTAGATAACAGAACGCAGCATGTCATTCTGAATGGAGAAAAGTCTTCCGAAGTAAGAGTGATTTCAGATGTGCCGCAGGGGAGCGTCGTAGGACCGTTGCTATTCACAATATACATAAATGACCTTGTGGATGACATGGGAAGTTCAGTGAGGCTTTTTGCGGATGATGCTGTATTATATCGAGAGGTTGTAACAATGGAAAATTGTGCTGAAATGCAGGAGGATCTGCAACGAATTGACGCATGGTGCAGAGAATGGCAATTGAATCTCAATGTAGACAAGTGTAATGTGCTGCGAATACATAGAAAGGAAGATCGTTTATCATTTAGCTAGTATATAGCAGGTCAGCAACTGGAGGCAGTTAATTCAAAATGATTCAAATGGCTCTGAGCACTATGGGACTTAACATCCCAGGACATCAGTCCCCTAGAACTTAGAACTACTTAAACCTAACTAACCTACGGACATCACACACATCCATGCCCGAGGCAGGATTCGAACCTGCGACCGTAGCGGTCGCGCGGTTCCAGACTGAAGCGGTCTAGAACCGCTCGGCCACACCGGCCGGCGCAGTTAATTCCATAAATTATCTGGGAGTACGCATTAGCAGTGATTTAAAATAGAATGATCATATAAAGTTGATCGTCGGTAAAGTAGATGCCAGACTGAGATGCATTGGAAGAATCCTAAGGAAATGCAATCCGAAAACAAAGGAAGTAGTTTACAGTACACTTGTTCGCTCACTGCTTGAATATTGCTCACCAGTGTGGGATCCGTACCAGATAGGGTAGATAGAAGAGACAGAGAAGATTCAACGGAGAGCAGCGCGCTTCGTTACAGGATCATTTAGTAATCGCGAAAGCGTTACGGAGATGATAGATAAACCCCAGTGGAAGACTCTGCAAGAGAGACGCTTAGTAGGTCGGTACGGGCTTTTGTTGAAGCTTCGAGAACGTACCTTCACCGAGTCAAGCAGTATATTGCTCTCTCCTACGTATATCTCGCGAAGAGACCATGAGGATAAAATCAGAGATTAGAGCCCACACAGAGGCATACCGACAATCTTTCTTTCCACGAACAATACGAGACTGGAATAGAAGGGAGAACCGATAGAGGTACTGAAAGTTCCCACCGTCACACACCGTCAGGTGGCATGTGGAGTATGGATATAGATGTAGATTTGGTGTGGGCAGCCATATCATGTTATTCTGCTGTTCCCATCATTACTCTCAACGGCCATGTTATAGACAACGAATATGTGAACATTTTAGGTGATTAGGTGCGCTCCATGGTTCAAATGTTGTTCCCCAACAGTGATGCCATATTTCAGGATGATAATACTCTCATTGAACATTAGCGAACAGTTGTGGGCGGCATTGGAGGGCAGACTCTGTAACAGATTTTCGTCTCCCTCGTCTCTACAGGAATGTAATTCGCGAAAACTTTATGCCCTGGTACCGACATATCCCTTGTTCACTATCCTTGCCATCTGCGCCGCGAAATTGCGTTGCAGCGTCACACATTCGTCCACTGCCCGCCAAAGTTCACAATTTAGCATTTCCCTTCGATACCTGAATGTCAATTTCTGATCAATTTGTTTACGAAACTCCTTCATGGTGCGTGTTAACCAAGGACTATCACTGGACATTGTTCTCTTACCCATTTCATCCTGCGAAACCTGCAGTACCGTGAAGCAACGAAGCAGCCTTCGAACTGAAGATCACAACAACATTAAATTATTGTAGGCTTGACCAGTGGCTACACGTATGTTCTTACTCTGTAGTGGGCTCCAGTTGGCAGTGTTAATTAACTTCGTCTGGCGACGACGAAAACTTTTGAGTGGTCCTAGACTCATTCGCTGAGTGCATCTGAACTTCAAACCGTTACCGTGTTCCGCCGATGGGTACGCTAAAGCGCTCGCCTCTGCGCTGAGCGGCCCTTAGACCTTTACCGTTTCCACTCGTGTGGGATAACGAGGCGGAACGATCTGTAACGCTGAATCACAAGTGCGTACAGTCAGCCAGCCAAAGGTCAGAGTGCACATGTGTCGTGCTAACACACACACACACACCTGTAGTAGCCGCTTTCGGCGTTCAGCGATCAGTACTAAACAGTTAGTCAATATGTGGCCATTTAGACTACATTGGACATAATTCTTTTTTTTTTTCCGTAGGTCCACGGTGATGACATTCGCAAGATGTACAAAATGCGGTAAAACAAGAATACATAAAACATATTGAAACGTGGGACATAGGGAAAGCAGGAAAAGGTGTGTATGGGGCCTAATCAGTTACCGTTGGTTGCACAGTAAACACATACACTTTATTTATGGAAATAATTTTTTTAAAACAATCATTTTTAAAACAGTTCACTGTAACACAAGCTACACTGATGGCTGCAGGCCTTATTAAGAAAGAATTCAAAATTGTTTGTCGACTGAAGGCCGCAAAACAAAACAATTAACAGCTGAAGGCCTGAATTACAAATGAGGAAGACAATTACACCTTAAAAAATACCAAAATAATTTTTAAAACAATCATTAAATATTGTCTGTAACACAAGCTACACTGGCAGATGAAGGCCTTATTAAGAAGAATTCAAATCATTTGTCGGCTGAAGGACACAAGAATAGGAATAATTGAAACAAAATATTATTTTTAAACAATTGACACAATCAGACCAAATAAGAAGGGAGTGATCCACAGACAGCGCTCCAAGGATCGACCTGAGAAAAGTCCCTACAGTTGCGTAAGCAGTGAGACAGGCAACCAAGAGTTATGCTCACCTAACAGGATGGCGACTCAAACTAGGAACAGTTTAAATGCCGATCAATCCTCTTACCAAATCCACCTAACGTGTGATAACCAGTACAACGATGTATTAATTCAAGCGAGGGCGAAGTGACAGACAGCACTGCGTCTTCAGAATCCAGTGTTTAAAACATCGAAAGGCAGAAGGAACCACTGCAAGGTAGACAAAAGAACCCATAGTCGGCACCGCAATCAAGGAGGCTGTCGAAATACACGTCATACCAGATAGTGTCGACAAGATGAGGAAAAGTACACTGCCGCAAATATACGCTAACCTTCAGGGCAGGTAACTGGGGCATTAGCGGCCACTAGGCAGTAAAATACTGCTGGTTGCACGTCACCAGTTATAACGCAAAATTCGAAAACTACACTACTGGCCATTAAAATTGCTACACCAAGAAGAAATGCAGATGATAAGCGGGTATTCATTGGACAAATATATTATACTAGAACTGAAACGTGATTACATTTTGACGCAATATGGGGGCATAGATCCTGCGAAATCAGTATCCAGAACAACCACCTCTGGCCGTAGTAACCACGTTGATACGCCTGGGCATCGAGTCAAACAGAGCTTGGATGGCGTGTACAGGTACAGCTGCCCATGCAGCTTCAACACGATACCACAGTTCATCAAGAGCAGTGACTGGCCTATTGAGACGAGACAGGTGCTTGGCCACCATTGACCAGACGTTTTCAATTAGTGAGAGATGTGGAGATTGTGCTGGCCAGGGCAGCAGTCGAACATATTCTGTATCCAGAAAGGCCCGTACAGGACCTGCAGCATGCGGTAGTGCATTATCCTGCTGAAATTTAGGGTTTCGCAGGGATCGGCTGAAAGCAAGGGGAAACTACAGCCGTAATTTTTCCCGAGGACATGCAGCTTTACTGTATGATTACATGATGATGGCGTCCTCTTGGGTAAAATATTCCGGAGGTAAAATAGTCCCCCATTCGGATCTCCGGGCGGGGACTACTCAAGAGGATGTCGTTATCAGGAGAAAGAAAACTGGCGTTCTACGGATCGGAGCGTGGAATGTCAGATCCCTTAATCGGGCAGGTAGGTTAGAAAATTTAAAAAGGGAAATGGATAGGTTGAAGTTAGATATAGTGGGAATTAGTGAAGTTCGGTGGCAGGAGGAACAAGACTTCTGGTCAGGTGACTACAGGGTTATAAACACAAAATCAAATAGGGGTAATGCAGGAGTAGGTTTAATAATGAATAGGAAAATAGGAATGCGGGTAAGCTACTACAAACAGCATAGTGAACGCATTATTGTGGCCAAGATAGATACGAAGCCCACACCTACTACAGTAGTACAAGTTTATATGCCAACTAGCTCTGCAGATGACGAAGAAATTGAAGAAATGTATGATGAAATAAAAGAAATTATTCAGATTGTGAAGGGAGACGAAAATTTAATAGTCATGGGTGACTGGAATTCGAGTGTAGGAAAAGGGAGAGAAGGAAACATAGTAGGGGAATATGGATTGGGGGACAGAAATGAAAGAGGAAGCCGCCTGGTAGAATTTTGCACAGAGCACAACATAATCATAGCTAACACTTGGTTTAAGAATCATGAAAGAAGGTTGTATACATGGAAGAACCCTGGAGATACTAAAAGGTATCAGATAGATTATATAATGGTAAGACAGAGATTTAGGAACCAGGTTTTAAATTGTAAGACATTTCCAGGGGCAGATGTGGACTCTGACCACAATCTACTGGTTATGACCTGTAGATTAAAACTGAAGAAACTGCAAAAAGGTGGGAATTTAAGGAGATGGGACCTGGATAAACTAAAAGAACCAGAGGTTGTACAGAGATTCAGGGAGAGCATAAGGGAGCAATTGACAGGAATGGGGGAAATAAATACAGTAGAAGAAGAATGGGTAGCTTTGGAGGGATGAAGTAGTGAAGGCAGCAGAGGATCAAGTAGGTAAAAAGACGAGGGCTAGTAGAAATCCTTGGGTAACAGAAGAAATATTGAATTTAATTGATGAAAGGAGAAAATATAAAAATGCAGTAAGTGAAACAGGCAAAAAGGAATACAAACGTCTCAAAAATGATATGGATAGGAAGTGCAAAATGGCTAAGCAGGGATGGCTAGAGGACAAATGTAAGGATGTAGAGGCCTATCTCACTGGGGGTAAGATAGATACCGCCTACAGGAAAATTAAAGAGACCTTTGGAGATAAGAGAACGACTTGTATGAATATCAAGAGCTCAGATGGAAACCCAGTTCTAAGCAAAGAAGGGAAAGCAGAAAGGTGGAAGGAGTATATAGAGGGTCTATACAAGGGCGATGTACTTGAGGACAATATTATGGAAATGGAAGAGGATGTAGATGAAGATGAAATGGGAGATATGATACTGCGTGAAGAGTTTGACAGAGAACTGAAAGACCTGAGTCGAAACAAGGCCCCCGGAGTAGACAATATTCCATTGGAACTACTGACGGCCTTGGGAGAGCCAGTCCTGACAAAACTCTACCATCTGGTGAGCAAGATGTATGAAACAGGCGAAATACCCTCAGACTTCAAGAAGAATATAATAATTCCAATCCCAAAGAAAGCAGGTGTTGACAGATGTGAAAATTACCGAACTATCAGCTTAATAAGTCACAGCTGCAAATTACTAACACGAATTCTTTACAGACGAATGGAAAAACTAGTAGAAGCCAACCTCGGGGAAGATCAGTTTGGATTCCGTAGAAACACTGGAACACGTGAGGCAATACTGACCTTACGACTTATCTTAGAAGAAAGATTAAGGAAAGGCAAACCTACGTTTCTAGCATTTGTAGACTTAGAGAAAGCTTTTGACAATGTTGACTGGAATATTCTCTTTCAAATTCTAACGGTGGCAGGGGTAAAATACAGGGAGCGAAAGGCTATTTACAATTTGTACAGAAACCAGATGGCAGTTATAAGAGTCGAGGGACATGAAAGGGAAACAGTGGTTGGGAAGGGAGTAAGACAGGGTTGTAGCCTCTCCCCGATGTTGTTCAATCTGTATATTGAGCAAGCAGTAAAGGAAACAAAAGAAAAATTCGGAGTAGGTATTAAAATTCGTGGACAAGAAGTAAAAACTTTGAGGTTCGCCGGTGACATTGTAATTCTGTCAGAGACAGCAAAGGACTTGGAAGAGCAGTTGAACGGAATGGACAGTGTCTTGAAAGGAGGATATAAGATGAACATCAACAAAAGCAAAACAAGGATAATGGAATGTAGTCTAATTAAGTCGGGTGATGCTGAGGGAATTCGATTAGGAAATGAGGCACTTAAAGTAGTAAAGGAGTTTTGCTATTTGGGGAGCAAAATAACTGATGATGGTCGAAGTAGAGAGGATATAAAATGTAGGCTGGCAATGGCAAGGAAAGCGTTTCTGAAGAAGAGAAATTTGTTAACATCCAGTATTGATTTAAGTGTCAGGAAGTCGTTTCTGAAAGTATTCATATGGAGTGTAGCCATGTATGGAAGTGAAACATGGACGATAAATAGTTTGGACAAGAAGAGAATAGAAGCTTTCGAAATGTGGTGCTACAGAAGAATGCTGAAGATTAGATGGGTAGATCACATAACTAATGAGGAAGTATTGAATAGGATTGGGGAGAAGAGAAGTTTGTGGCACAACTTGACCAGAAGAAGGGATCGGTTGGTAGGACATGTTCTGAGGCATCAAGGGATCACCAATTTAGTATTGGAGAGCAGCGTGGAGGGTAAAAATCGTAGAGGGTGACCAAGAGATGAATACACTAAGCAGATTCAGAAGGATGTAGGTTGCAGTAGGTACTGGGAGATGAAAAAGCTTGCACAGGATAGAGTAGCATGGAGAGCTGCATCAAACCAGTCTCAGGACTGAAGACCACAACAACAACAACAGGGATCGAATGAAGGGTAGAGCCACGGGTCGTAACACATCTGACATGTAACGTCCACTGTTCAAAGTGCCGTCAATGCGAACAAGAGCTGACCGAGACGTGTAACCGATGGCACCCCATACCATCACGCCGGGTGATACGCCAGTATTGCGATGAGGAATACATGCTTCCAATGTGCGTTCACCACGATGTCGCCAAATACGGATGCGACCATCATGATGCTGTAAATAGAACTTGGATTCATCCGAAACAATGACGATTTGCCATTCGTGCACACAGGTTCCTCGTATTGTACACCATCGCAGGCGCTCCTGTCTGTGACGCAGCGTCAAGGGTAACCGCAGCCGTATTCTCCGAGCTGATAGTCCATGCTGCTGAAAACGTCGTCGAACTCTTCGTGCAGATGGTTGTTCTCTTGCAAACGTTCCCGTCTGTTGACTCAGGAATCGAGACGTGGTTGCACGATCCGTTACAGCCATGCGGATAAGATGCCTGTCACCTCGACTGCCAGTGATACGAGGCCGTTGGGATCGAGCACGGCGTTCCGTATTACCCTCCTGAACCCACCGATTCCATATTCCGCTAACAGTCATTGGATCTCGACCAACGCGAGCAGCAATGTCGCGATACGATAACCCGCAATCGCGATAGGCTACAATCCGACCTTTATCAAAGTCTGAAACGTGATTGTACTCCTCCTTACACGAGGCATCACAACAACGTTTCACCAGGAAAAGCCGGTCAACTGCTGTTTGTGTATGAGAAATCGGTTGGAAACTTTCCTCATGTCAACACGTTGTAGGTGTGCCACCGGAGTCAACCATGTGTGAATGCTCTGAAAAGCTAATTATTTGTTTATTACCGCATCTTCTTCCTGTCGGTTAAATTTCGCGTCTGTAGCACGTCATCTTCGTGGTGTAGCAATTTTATTGGCCAGTAGTGTAATAACAGGCAATAGAAGACGGCTAATAGATTCTACCACCCGACACACTCCACTTGTTGCTGTTCGTCTCACGGCGACCCTATGAGCACTAACGCACGAAGAAACGGCGTGATCCCATATAGTGGAGGTCTCACTACTGGATTAATGTTCACTCAACTCAACGTCTTGGGGTCCAGTGGACAACGAGGTTGTGGCCCTCGTAACTACAGCCCCTCGATCCGGCAATGCCTGCATGCCGCCAGCGGTCCCGGCTTGTCCACACACTGCCGGACCTTTCTGCTGCTCCGTCACAGCCAAACTACCGACACACCCCACCTGGAAAAACACCTCACGTCATTCCAAAGATAGTATGCGTGCTATATATCGATAAACACTGCTGCTGCCACTCGCAGACAGACAACGCTAGCAAATGTGGCGCCACTAAACTGAAGAAGAAAGCGAGACGCCACTATCCCTATTACACAATGCCAACCTACCAACGCCACCAACGCGAGCCGCACACAGCTTACAAATGTACAACAGTTTTTTATTCTGTAGAATGCTCCTCCCAATTGACATCATTATCACGCTGTGATCCCAAGAATTTGACATTCTTGAACGCTGCTAACTGCTGTCATAAATTTTACACAAATAGGAAGTGTCGGTTGTTTTATAGGTGATTGAGGATGGTGTACAGAACAGTATTTACATCATTTGCTCTAACAAGTCTTATGTTTTTAGGTTGGTTAGTACATTCAAGTACATGTAGCAAGAGCAAGCCATTAACCATTACTTTCTCCTGGGCAGCAGGTCCGTGTTAAAGTGTGGATGCGTGACCGTGAAAGGTTTAGTCTATACTGAAAGGTGCAGTCTATTTAGTGGTGCAATTATGATTGTGTGGAAAAAATCAGGTAGTAAATTATGTGAAGTGTCTGTGGGAAGACTGTTCGATGCAGAGCTAAAAAAACCAACACACACATTTGCGCACATATGAAGATACCATGTATAAAAAATCTGCACTTATACTCTTTACAACGTATATATTACGAGAAAATCTCTTACAGCTGCTGAACTGCTTATGGCCTGCCTTTTAATATTTTCATTAACTGCTCTTACTAAAAATACACTACATTTCTAATTTATTGCAACGCTGTATCATTTGCAAACAAATCAATCTTCGCATTTGGTTGTCGTCGTTGTGGTCTTCAGTCCAAAGACTAGTTTGATGCTGCTCTACATTCTGCTATGTCCTCTGTGAGGCTCTTTATCTCTGAAGAAGTACTGCAACCTATGTGCTTCTGAATCTGCTTACTGTATTCATCTCTTGGTCTCCTACGATTTGTACCCCCCAACACTTCCCTCTAGTATTAAATTGGTGATCCCTTGATGTCTCAGAATGTTTCCCATCAAATGGCCCGTTCTTTTAGTTTGGCTGTGCCACAAATTTCTTGTCTCTCCAATTCTGTTCAGCACCTCCTCATTAGATACGGAATCTACTTGTCTACTCTTCAGCATTCTTCTGTTCCACTACGTTTCAAAAGCCTGTAGTCTCTCCTTGTGTGAACTCTTTATAATCTGTCTTTCACTTCCAAACATTCCTACACTCCAGACAAATACCTTCAGAAAAGACTATGTTCGATGTTAACAAATTTCTCTGCTTCAGAAATGCATTTCTTGCCGTTGGTAGTCTATATTTTATATCCTCCGTCATCAGTTATTTTGCTGTGGAAACAGAGAAACTCGTCTGCTACTTTAAGTGTGTCGTTTTCAAATCTACACTCCTGGAAATGGAAAAAAGAACACATTGACACCGGTGTGTCAGACCCACCATACTTGCTCCGGACACTGCGAGAGGGCTGTACAAGCAATGATCACACGCACGGCACAGCGGACACACCAGGAACCGCGGTGTTGGCCGTCGAATGGCGCTAGCTGAGCAGCATTTGTGCACCGCCGCCGTCAGTGTCAGCCAGTTTGCCGTGGCATACGGAGCTCCATCGCAGTCTTTAACACTGGTAGCATGCCGCGACAGCGTGGACGTGAACCGTATGCGCAGTTGACGGACTTTGAGCGAGGGCGTATAGTGGGCATGCGGGAGGCCGGGTAGACGTACCGCCGAATTGCTCAACACGTGGGGCGTGAGGTCTCCACAGTACATCGATGTTGTCGCCAGTGGTCGGCGGAAGGTGCACGTGCCCGTCGACCTGGGACCGGACCGCAGCGACGCACGGATGCACGCCAAGACCGTAGGATCCTACGCAGTGCCGTAGGGGACCGCACCGCCACTTCCCAGCAAATTAGGGACACTGTTGCTCCTGGGGTATCGGCGAGGACCATTCGCAACCGTCTCCATGAAGCTGGGCTACGGTCCCGCACACCGTTAGGCCGTCTTCCGCTCACGCCCCAACATCGTGCAGCCCGCCTCCAGTGGTGTCGCGACAGGCGTGAATGGAGGGACGAATGGAGACGTGTCGTCTTCAGCGATGAGAGTCGCTTCTGCCTTGGTGCCAATGATGGTCGTATGCGTGTTTGGCGCCGTGCAGGTGAGCGCCACAATCAGGACTGCATACGACCGAGGCACACAGGGCCAACACCCGGCATCATGGTGTGGGGAGCGATCTCCTACACTGGCCGTACACCACTGGTGATCGTCGAGGGGACACTGAATAGTGCACGCTACATCCAAACCGTCATCGAACCCATGGTTCTACCATTCCTAGACTGGCAAGGGAACTTGCTGTTCCAACAGGACAATGCACGTCCGCATGTATCCCGTGCCACCCAACGTGCTCTAGAAGGTGTAAGTCAACCACCCTGGCCAGCAAGATATCCGGATCTGTCCCCCATTGAGCATGTTTGGGACTGGATGAAGCGTCGTCTCACGCGGTCTGCACGTCCAGCACGAACGCTGGTCCAACTGAGGCGCCAGGTGGAAATGGCATGGCAAGCCGTTCCACAGGACTACATCCAGCATCTCTACGATCGTCTCCGTGGGAGAATAGCAGCCTGCATTGCTGCGAAAGGTGGATATACACTGTACTAGTGCCGACATTGTGCATGCTCTGTTGCCTGTGTCTATGTGCCTGTGGTTCTGTCAGTGTGATCATGTGATGTATCTGACCCCAGGAATGTGTCAATAAAGTTTCCCCTTCCTGGGACAATGAATTCACGGTGTTCTTATTTCAATTTCCAGGAGTGTATTTCCCCCAGCATCACCTGATTACTTCGATTATATTCCATTACCATCACTTTGAATTTGTTAATGTTCATATCCTCCTTTCAAGAGGCTGTCCATTACATTCAACTGCTCTTCCCAGTCCTTTGCTGCCTCTGACTGAGCCGGCCGGTATGGCCGTGCGGTTCTAAGCGCTTCAGTTTGGAACCGCGTGACCGCTACGGTTGCAGGTTCGAATCCTGCCTCGGGCATGGATGTGTGTGATGTCCTTAGGTTAGTTAGGTTTAAGTAGTTCTAAGTTCTAGGGGACTGATGACCTCAGAAGTTAAGTCCCATAGTGCTCAGAGCCATTTGAACCATTTGAACCTCTGACTGATGATGCCATCGGCAGACCTCAATGTTTTTATTTCTTCTCCCTGAACTGAACTGATGGCTTGAGGAACGTGATAGCGAATTCACGTTGATGTCTTAGCTGGAAGGTACTCCCGACCTGACCGCAATAGAACACGTCTGGGACGGTACTGTGTCCTAGCTCCACACCTACCAACCACTGGCCCATGTTTTATAGAAATTCAATTGCCTGAGCGTAGAGCCGGCCGTTGTGGCCGTGCGGTTCTAGGCGCTTGAGACCGTAACCGCGCTGCTGCTAGGGTCGCAGGTTCGCCTGCCTCGGGCATGGATGTGTGTGCTGTCCTTAGGTTATTTAGGTTTAAGTAGTTCTAAGTTCCAGGGGACTGATGACCTCACATGTTAAGTCCCATAGTGCTCAGAGCCATTCGATCCATTTGAACCTGAGCGTAGACATCTGTTTTTACGTGACTCTGGAAATCCAGCAAGGACTTGTCGAATACATGCCTCGTAGAACCGCTACTGTATTGCGTCCCAAAGGTGGAACAAAACCCTGTTACGCAGGTGGTACTGGTTCACCAGTTTATGCACTGTAGCGGTCGCCCACCCCTGGGCTGGAAACATTCTTCCGTTTGTTACCATGAATGCCGAGGGACCTGTGTGGCTTCATCGGACGCAATAAAGCAGGGTTAAGTATTACTTTGTTCATGTCTCTGAATACATTCCGTCGCTGTATTTTCGGCGGTGGCTGGAGGCTTGGTGATCCGGAGAGGAATCTGCTGAACCCAGCAGCTGTCTAAGGCTGCCGGAGCTCGCTGCATCGGCCGAGCGAGCTCAAGCCGGTGACTCTTAGCACGCGGGTTGCTGCCGTCACTGTGGAAGGCTCAATTGGTGAGAGATCAGGAGAATGTGCTGGCCAGGTCAGCAGTTGAACATTTTCTGTATCCAGAAAGGCGCGTACAGGACCTGCAACATGCGGTCGTGCATTATCCTGCTGAAATTTAGGGTTTCGCAGGGATCGAATGAAGGGTAGAGCCATAGGTCGTAACACATCTGAAATGTAACGTCCACTGTTCAAAGTGCCGTCAATGCGAATCTCCTCGGAGATGGCGGTGACCATGGCGCGTCTGCGCTGTGCCTCACACGCCATTCTGCGAGTTTCCCTTCCACGTCACTGGCCATGTTGTCTCTTGAGATGGACTGCGATGCCGGATGCTGTGAGGTCACGTCGGATGCTGATCCTGGCCCACCAGTTTGGAAGGTCGACTGACCCGAGCAGAGCTGAAATGTAGAGCAGTTTGTGCCCCAGGTTGGAACGGTGTTGGTAGGCCACTGGTTCACCCATTTTTGTGGGTGTGACTGGAGGGTGGCTTGCGTCGACCGTTGCTATGGATCAGTGGTCATCTCAGGAAGTGGCAGGAGTATGACTAGTATTGGAACAGTCTCGTACACAAGATGCTACAGTACAGTAATCAGAGAATCGAGTGCGAACGATACGAGTGCCATGAATCCTACTGATCAACTGAATAGCGAGGTGGAGTATGTACGGCATCGAGGAGAGGCTTTGCTTTTTGAAACGATTCAATGTGGCCAGTTCTACTCTTACGAGATGTCAGTTGTTTTCTGTTCTGCTATATTTGCTAATCGAATTGCTTCAGTCTCTTAGATGGTTTGTTAAACTGCTGATGGGTGTTGTTGCGTCCGCCTTGGATGGTGGTGGTGATGATGATGATGTTTAGTATGGCTCTGAGCACTATGGGACTCAACATCTGAGGTCATCAGGCCCCCAGAACTTAGAACTACTTAAGCCTAACTAACCTAAGGACATCACACACATCCATGCCCGAGGCAGGATTCGAACCTGCGACCGTAGCGGTCACGCGGTTCCAGACTGAAGCGCCTAGAACCGCTCGGCCACACCGATGATGTTTAGTTTATGGGACGGTCAACTGCGTGGTCATCAGCGCCTGTACAAATTACGAATTTTTTACGCAGTCCAATTTTTAACTCAATCCAATCTAGCAACTGTGACCGGGTGGTCAAGGAAGGCAGGATTCGGTTACGTTAGTGGACGGGGCCGGAATCAGTTGCCTTTTCTTTTAATCACACACAATTTATTTAAAATCAACAACAAATTAAAATAATGGGAATAATTTTAGAATTGTTTGACGGCTGAAGGCCTGAATGGCAATAAATTAAGAATTGATTAAACTTGCTGCAACTTACAATTACAGTTATTAAAATATAAAAGACAAGTGACCAAGGTCTTGGGGCTCGCTGCAAAAAAAAAAAAAAAAAAAAAAAAAAAAAGAGAGAGCAGCAATCGCCAAATTAAAATTTTAAGGCAAGTTACGACACTCACGGCTGAAGGCCTTAATGGCAATAAATTAAGAATTGTTTAACTTGTTGCAACTTACAAACCACAGTTCTTAAAATATTGAAAACAAATCAAGAAGGTCTTTAAGGTTAACTGCTAAAATACAATTGCCACATTAGAATTTTGAGGCAAGTAGCGACAGTCATGGCTGAAGGCCTTTAACGCCAAGAGCGGCATTTATAGAAAAATTTAACAAACGTACTGACAAACAGCGATGCAATAGCAAAAGTTAATTTAAACAACGGGAAACTGATCGCTAAACAGGTGAGACAAAATGATAGTAAACCTGGTAGCACAACCTTTTAAACTTGCTGTGACGCCAAGAATGGCAATTGTATTAAAAAATTTATGAACATACAATAAAACAGCAAATATAATAACAAGGTTAATTCAGAAGGACAAGCAACTGGTCTCAAAACAGGTGTGACAAATGATGGTAACTTCGTAATACAATAATAAAATAATAACTCAATAATAAAACACAAGGGCTAGTCACAGACTTTGCTCCAGAAATCGACCTCTGAGTAGGTCAGGTCAGAAACACTTTCGCGAGCGATGAGAAAGGGAGCCAAGAGTTGCATTAACTACACAAGATGGTAACTCAGACTAGTAGCAGTCTAACGAATGACAAATGATAATCTTGCTGAAGCTACCTGAAGTCCGATAACCAACGCAACGGTGGAACACCACGCCAAATTAGGAACCGGCAGTCAGCACTATGTCCTCAGAATGGTGTATTTAGAGCGTCTGAAAGGAGAAAGCAACCATTACTTCCAGAGTAGAAGAAACACCAACCTACCTACAAATCAAGGAAACTGTCAAAACTACACGCCTTACCAGGCAGCAGTGGCATGGCCAGAAAAAGTACACTGCCGTTACATACACTAACCTCCACGGAAGGTCAATGGGCTCAAATGGTTCAAATGGCTCTGAGCACGATGGGACTTAACATCTGAAGTCATCAGTCCCCTAGAATTAGAACTACTTAAACCTAACTAAGCTAAGGACATCACACACATCTATGCCCGAGGCAGGATTTTAACCAGCGACCGTAGCAGTCGCGCGGTTCCGGACTGAAGCGCCTAGAACCTCTCGACCACCGCGGCCGGCCCACGTCACTGGGGCGTTAGCGGCGACCAGGCAGGAAAAATACCACTGGTTGAACTTAGCAAATAGTAATACATACGATGCAGTACTAGTTAGTAACAAGAAGTCGAGGAAAGCTAATTAGATCCGCCTTCCCCAAGCACTCCACCCGCTGCTCTTCATCTCGGCGATGCTGTGAGCAGCAAAACGATCCCAAGTCACTGGAGAATCGCGAGATCTCACAATGGTGGTATCACTGCTAGGACTGAAATGCACTCAACTTGAAGCTTGTTGGATCCGGCTGACGACTAGGTCGTCCACCCTCGCGACCACAGCCCTTCCATCCGGCAGTGCTTGCGTGCCGCCAGCAATCCCAGCGTGTTCTCGCACTGCCCTCTTGGCTGCTCCGGAGTCACCAACCGAACTGCTCACTCACACGACACGGAAGAATAACGACGTCACCCCTAAGATAGGGCCACAGTTACTACATATCGACTACGCCGCTGCTGCCACTAGCGGACAGGCAACACTTGCAAAACCAAGTGGCGCCATCAACTAACCGATACAGTCTGGCCAACAGAGGACGGAAACCTACAACAGCACGAACGCGAGTCGAAGCATGGCTCAGCAACTGTCACGAATGATGTTGATGAAAGTATGAGGACAATACAAACACCCTGTCCCCAGGCAGAGAAAACCCCAATCCAGCCGGGAATCGAACCTGGGACCCCGTGATCCAGACGAACGCTGGCCACTACACCACAAGCTGCGGACGTTCTCCTTGGAGCTTTTTATATAACATTATGAAATTAGCGGAAACAGGGAGGTCTGAGCTCATACGTGTTTGCTTACAGAATTGATGATATCACTCTCTTGGTCATCAACTAACTAACTAACTAACTAACTGTATGGTAAAGTTTACACCTAGCAGCTGGCTCGTGTGATACATCTGTGTGCTTGTGCAATGACATTCTGTTCAGATTTAGAAAATTTCGCTCTCCTGTTTCCTTACTTTCTTGATATGTAACATAGTGTGTTTATATATTATGCACATTTCAGTGCTAGAAGAGAAACACTCTGGTGTGAACAGAAATACCGTGCTCACATTGAAGACACACTGTATCGAATCTTCCTCCATCAAGTGCCTGGTGTAATATGTACCCGTCGTTTCTGAACTGCAAGTTGGAAGTTTGCTTTCAGAATGCCCACGTGCATCGTGTCTACCGTTTCTTCGCAGGTGCTGCCTTGGCGTCGCAGGAGTTCCACACGCTAGGAAACAACAGCTACGCGAATTCCCCGACAAATATTTTTGGAGCAGCTCCGCGAATCGTAGGTGGTGTCAAGGCTCAGAGTGGAGAGTTTTTATACCAGGTAATCTATTCTGATTTTACGTTCCTTAAGTAACAAAAACAGTATAGTAGTAATAATAATATTTTAACAAATTAGATGACATGTAAAAAATTTGGAATGAAAAATTGAAAGAAGGTAAAATATCAAATCTTACCAATAAAGCTGGGAAGAGATAAATAGTCTACTGAAGTAAGCAGCCTACCATTTGCAGACAGTTTTGCTGAGATGCAAGACGCTCTCTTGGAACAAGTAACCAGTAGAACAGGTTTCGTAATATCCACAGACAAAATCAGATCTATTACTAAAATAGAAAATACTCCCAAATGGATATAGGCAGACGTTGGCAAAACAGCAACGTAAAAAATAGTCCAAAGAATCTCGACAATAATCTGAAGAAAATGAGTTCGAAAAATCTTTCATCAATGAGAGAATGCGCTAAATGGAACGGGCATAGGCCATAACAAAATAGATTCATCATAAAAATGGAGGGAAGAAATTCTTAATAGGAAAGCGCAATCCCTATGTATACTTAAATGATATATAGGCATTCCACTTATGGGTTCTGAACATAACGAATGCTCCATTATGTTGCGAATGTATAACAATAATTGTTATGTATCATAACGAAGCTGTTAATGGATTAGTTAATCTGAAGAAGCAAATCAGCTGCCAAAACTTGTAATGTAAACATTATAATTATCAAGCGACCATAACTTAATGATTACAGCATCAAAACATACATTGATTTTTAAATTAATTATCAAATTTTAGCAAGTGAATGTGGCTCTGTCTCGAACAAACACAAGTTTTCTTGTTTTAGTACCCAAACACGTTTCAGACAAGTTTCTCCACCTTCAATGGGTTTGTTTATTACCTGTCAAATGACATATAAGGAATTCATGTATTATAATACGTAGCAGTTTTTGAGGTTATAGTATTTAAATTACTAAAAGTACTGACAGAAACAATAACAGCCGCGCGGGGTAGCCGAGTGGTCTCAGGCATCTTGTCACGGTCCGTGCGGCTCCCCACGTCGGAGGATCGAGTCCTCCCTCGGCCATGGGGGTGTGTGTTGTCGTTAGCTTAAGATAGTGTAAGTTAGATTAAGCAGTGTGTAAGCTTAGGGACCGATGACCTCAGCAGTTTGGTCCCATAAGACCTAAAATAATAATAATAATAATAATAATAATAATAATAATAATCCCCGTGGAGGCCCGGGAAAAGAATAGGCCTCCGGTATGTTCTGCCAGTCGTAAAAGGCGACGAAAAGGACAAACCACTAATAGGGCTAACCCCCCTTTTAGTGTGATTAGTTGGTTCAGGACAGAACTAAAGAAGCCTCGGACAAGCGCCGTCATGGTCGGGGACGACGCTTGAACCCTATGCCCACCCACAATGGTAACGACACTGCTAGCCAACTGGAAAATGATTTAAATCCAAATAGAGGTGTTTTGCAGGATATGCTTCCTGCAACCACCCTAGAAGGAAAACAAAGACAGAGGATGAGATGGTCAGATGAAGTTAATCGACACCTCATGTTCTGTTATTACCAAGCAACAAACCTAGGAACCAACACAACTGGATACAGATCACAAGTATACACAACATTTATTACCAGATACCCAGATATAAATTTATAACAGAACAACGACTAGCTGATCAGATCCGTGTAATAATAAAAAATAACAGGATACCACAGTCAGAATTATAAAACATCAAACAACAAGTACAACAAATACTGGAACAAAATAATGTGCAATCAGAAGAAGAAGAAAATACAGTAATGGACTCAAGCATCCCAGAGCAAACAAACAAAGAACAACACGCACCAATTAAACAATCAGAGGAAAACGAAATCTTGAGACAGCCACCAGAACAAGCACAAATAGAACACGAAGTGACACAGACGTTAGATATAGAAGAAAAATTTCAGCTAACATATATAGAATACAAAGACACAAATACAGACATTAGACCATTCTTGCATAGACCACCAAATAACCCACAAGTCGAAACAACAATAGAAACTATCAACACAATCATACACAACAAAATAAATGAAAACACAACTATGGAAGAGTTACAACTACTGGTTTATATAGGAGCACTCACTACACTAAATATACACACTAGGCAGAGATCAGAACCAACCAACACACAGAAGAAACCCACAAAACTAGCATGGCAACACAGGCTACAGATCAAAATAGAAAAACTGAGAAAAGACATCGGACAGCTAACACAATTTATAAGAAATGAAATCTCGGAAAAAAAACGAAAAAGGTTAGGTAAAATCTCACAACAAGAAGCGACAGAGCAATAAGACGAAAAGAAGCAGAAATTACAAGCATTAGCCAAACGACTCAGAAGATACAAAAAAAGTGAAAATAGAAGGAAACAAAACCAAACATTCAGCACAAACCAAAAGAAATTTTACCAAACAATAGATAACACACACATTAAAATAAACAATCCACCAAACATAACAGACATGGAACACTTCTGGAGCAACGTATGATCAAACCCAGTACAACATAACAGGCATGCACGATGGATACAAGCAGAAACAGACACATACAAGATGATACCACAAATGCCTGAAGTGATAATTTTGCAACATGAAGTCACCCAAGCAATTAATTCTACTCACAATTGGAAAGCCCCTGGAAATGATAAAATAGCAAATTTCTGGTTAAAGAAGTTCACCTCAACACATTCACATCTAACTAAATTATTTAACAGTTACACTGCAGACCCATACACATTCCCTGATACACTTACACACGGAATAACATATCTGAAACCTAAAGATCAAGCAGACACAGCGAACCCAGCTAAATATCGCCCCATAACATGCCTACCAACAATATACAAAATATTAACTTCAGTCATTAAACAGAAATTAATGACACATACAACACAGAACAAAATTATAAATGAAGAACAAAAGGCTGTTGCAAAGGAGCACGAGGATGTAAAGAGCAACTGATAATAGATGCAGAGGTGACATATCAAGCTAAAACTAAACAAAGGTCGCTACACTACGCATACATTGATTACCAAAAAGCTTTTGATAGTGTACCCCACTCATGGTTACTACAAATCTTGGAAATATACAAAGTAGATCCTAAATTGATACAGTTCCTAAACATAGTAATGAAAAATTGGAAAACCACACTTAATATCCAAACAAATTCAAATAATATCACATCACAGCCAATACAGATTAAGCGTGGAATATACCAAGGAGACTCATTAAGTCCTTTCTGGTTCTGCCTTGCTCTGAACCCACTATCCAACATGCTAAATAATACAAATTATGGATACAATATTACTGGAACATACCCACACAAAATCACACATTTGCTATACATGGATGATCTAAAACTACTGGCAGCAACAAATCAACAACTCAACCAATTACTAAAGATAACAGAAGGATTCAGCAATGATATAAGTATGGCTTTTGGAACAGACAAATGTAAGAAAAATAGCATAGTCAAGGGAAAACACACTAAACAAGAAGATTACATATTGGATTACCACAGCGACTGTATAGAAGCGATGGAAAAAAACGGATGCCTATAAATATCTAGGATACACACAAAAAATAGGAATAGATAATACAAATATTAAAGAAGAACTAAAAGAAAAATATAGACAAAGACTAACAAAAATACTGAAAACAGAATTGACAGCAAGAAACAAGACAAAAGCTATAAATACTTATGCCATACCAATATTGACCTACTAATTTGGAGTAGTGAAATGGAGTAACACAGACCTAGGAGCACTCAATACACTTACATGATCACAATGCCACAAATATAGAATACATCACATACATTCAGCAACAGAAAGATTCACATTAAGCAGAAAGGAAGGAGGAAGGGGATTTATCGACATAAAAAACCTACATTATGGACAGGTAGACAATTTAAGAAAATTCTTTGTAGAACGAGCAGAAACTAGCAAAATACACAAGGCAATCACTCATATAAATACATCGGCTACACCACTGCAATTTCATAACCACTTCTACAACCCTTTAGATCACATAACATCAACAGATTCGAAAAAAGTAAATTGGAAAAAGAAAACACTTTATGGCAAGCACCCGTATCATCTAACACAGCCACACATCGATCAAGACGCATCCAACACATGGCTAAGAAAAGGCAATATATACAGTGAGACAGAAGGATTCATGATTGCAATACAGGATCAAACAGTAAACACCACGTATTACAGCAAGCATATTATTAAAGATCCCAATACCACAACGGATAAATGCAGACTTTGTAAACAACAAATAGAAACAGTAGATCACATCACAAGCGGATGTACAATACTAGCAAATACAGAATACCCTAGAAGACATGACAATGTCACAAAAATAATACATCAACAGCTTGCCTTCCAACATAAACTTTTAAAACAACACGTTCCTACATACAAGTATACACCACAAAATGTACTGGAGAATGATGAAATCAAATTATACTGGAACAGAACCATTATAACAGATAAAACAACGCCAGATAACAAACCTGACATCATACTCACCAATAAAAAGAAGAAATTAACACAACTAATCGAAATATCCATACCCAATACAACAAATATACAAAAGAAAACAGGAGAAAAAATTGAAAAATACACCCAACTGGCTGAGGAAATCAAAGACATGTGGCATCAGGATAAAGTTGACATCATAGCAATTATACTGTCAACTACAGGAGTCATACCACACAATATCCACCAGTAAATCAATGTAATACAGCTACATCCAAACATATATATACAACTACAGAAATCCGTAATTATTGATACATGTTCAATTACCCAAAAGTTCCTAAATGCAATATAACACATACCATACAGTTAAAAGGAAGTGACGCTTGATCAAGGTCCGCGTCACTCCATTTTTAACCGGACTTAACGTTTGAGAAAGTCAAGGAAATAATAATAATAATAATAAGAGTAGTTAACTATTTGCTAACACGCAAGCAACTTATAAGACTAAGGAGAAAATCAAAAAGTGAAAACATGCGGCTGGTCACCACAGAATGCGGCGATTACGCAACCATCATTGGCCAAGTTGATGGAGCTTTTTTGTTTTTGCTCTGAACCCACTATCCAACATGCTAAACAATACAAATTATGGATACAATATTACGGGAACATACCAACACAAAATCACACATTTGCTATACATGGATGATCTAAAACTACTGGCAGCAACAAATCAACAACTCAACCAATTACTAAAGTTAACAGATGTATTCAGCAATGATATAAATATGGATTTTGAAACAGACAAATGTAAGAAAAATAGCATAGTCAAGGGAAAACACACTAAACAAGAAGATTACATAGTGGATAACCACAGCGACTGCGTAGAAGCGATGGAAAAAAAGATGCCTATAAATATCTAGGATACAGACAAAAAATAGGAATAGATAATACAAATATTAAAGAAGAACTAAAAGAAAAATATAGACAAAGACTAACAAAAATACTGAAAACAGAATTGACAGCAAGAAACAAGACAAAAGCTATAAATACTTATGCCATACCAATATTGACCTATTCATTTGGAGTAGTGAAATGGAGTAACACAGACCTAGGAGCACTCAATACACTTACACGATCACAATGCCACAAATATAGAATACATCACATACATTCAGCAACAGAAAGATTCACATTAAGCAGAAAGGAAGGAGGAAGGGGATTTATCGACATAAAAAACCTACATTATGGACAGGTAGACAATTTAAGAAAATTATTTATAGAACAAGCAGAAACTAGCAAAATACACAAACGAAACACTCATATAAATACATCGGCTACACCACTGCAATTTCATAACCTTTTCTACAACCCTTTAGATCACGTAATATCAACAGATACGAAGAAAGTAAATTGGAAAAAGGAAACACTACATGGCAAGCACCCATATCATCTAACACAGCCACACATCGATCAAGACGCATGTAACACATGGCTAAGAAAAGGCAATGTATACAGTGAGACGGAAGGATTCATGATTGCAATACAGGATCAAACAATAAACACCAGATATTGCAGCAAGCATATTATTAAAGGTCCCAATATCACAAAAGATAAATGCAGACTTTGCAAACAACAAATAGAAACAGTGGGCCACATCACAAGCTGATGTACAATACTAGCAAATACAGAGTACACCAGAAGACATGGCAATGTAGCAAAAATAATACATCAACAACTGGCCATAGAACATAAACTAATAAAACAACTTGTTCTCACATACAAGTATGCACCACAAAATGTACTGGAGAATGATGAATACAAATTATACTGGAACAGAACCATTATAACAGATAAAACAATACCACATAACAAACCTGACATCATACTCACCAATAAAAAGAAGAAATTAACACAACTAATCGAAATATCCATACCCAATACAACAAATATACAAAAGAAACCAGGAGAAAAAATTGAAAAATACATCCAACTGACTTAGGAAGCCAAGGACATGTGGCATCAGGATAAAGTTGACATTATACCAATTATACTGCCAACTACAGGAGTCATACCACACAACATCCACCAGTACATCAACGCAATACAGCTACATCCAAAAGTATATATACAACTACAGAAATCTGTAATTATTGGTACATGTTCAATTACCCGAAAGTTCCTAAATGCAATGTAACATATACCGTATAGTTAAAAGAAGTCACGCTTGATCAAGGTCCGCGTCACTTTCCATTTTTAACCAGACATAACGTCTGAGAAAGAAAAGAAATAATAATAATAACAAGAGGAAATAAGAATAGACCTTAGTATTAAACATATTGGTACTCATGTGGATGTTGTATATTTGCACACAGCTGTAATTATTGCCTTCCAGTACGTGATTTGCAATTAATAAGCGTTTATCAATTTCCTAACGCTACTTTTTATACACATTTTATAAATAAGTACTGTAACATCGTACAGAATCCCTAAAACACTGTGATGTGGCTGTACAGGGATAATCATAAAGCTTAGGTTGCAGCCTCGAAAAAAGTCAATCTGCGACCATGAAACTTGGTTAGTCATTCTCTGAGTATTCATCATACTGCACGACACATATTTAGAAACTATGGATGACTTGCGCGGTGACCTTGTTTGTAAGAGTCTGCATGCTGGCCGTTCCAGGAAACCCTCTACCACGAAAAGCACCTCATTGTCACTCTGGAAGTGCTTGCGTACAATCTGTTCTTCATCCAGGGAAGAAACCATTGGGTGTCATGTCACGAGATTATTGGGGCGGGGGGGGGGGGGGGGGGGGGGCGAGGAGAAAATTTAACAGTCTAGAGCAGCAGCGTGTAGGACTGCACCTTGTGCAGAACGGGCTGGAACACAGTCGTTGTGCGAAAACACCTCCTCTGGCATTTTCGGATGACACTTCGTTCTAAAGCAGCTTCCCGCAGCCTCATCAGGAGATTTCCGTAGTAAGCTCCTGTGACACTGTCTTTTACGAGCGTAATCTTTCAGCAGAACACCACGACAGAAACCCCTCCCCCCCCCCCTTCCAAAAAAAGTCCTTCACTGTGTATCCATCCTACAAAAACAAAAAAGCGCTATCACCTTGGCCAATGATGGATGCGTAATCGCCGCATTCTGTGGTGAAAAGCCGCATGTTTTCACCTTTTGATTTGCTCCTTTGTCTTATAATTTGCGTGTGTGTTAGCAAATACTGAACTACTCTCATAAATAGTGATAAAGCCATGAATTTTCAAGCTATGCCTTAAGTGTTATACCCCAGAGAACAATTTAGAAACGCAGTTTGACCTGTATGTTGAATGAAATACACACTAGGCGCTTCAGTTTGGAACCGCGCGACCGCTACGGTCGCAGGTTCGAATCCTGCCTCGGGCATGGATGTGTGTGATTTCCTTAGGTTAGTTAGGTTTAAGTAGTTCTAAGTTCAAGGGGACTGATGACCTCAGAAGATAAGTCCCATAGTTCTCAGAGCCATTTGAACCATTTTTGAACTCTCACAGACGCGCACACACACACAGACGCACACACACACACACACACACACACACACACACACACACACACACAATCACTTACTTAACATAGCGCGACTGACAATGGGTTGGGGTTGGGATGTTTGGGGGAAGAGACCAAACTGCGAGGTCATCGGTCTCATCGGATTAGGGAAGGACGGGGAAGGAAGTCGGCCGTGCCCTTTCAGAGGAACCATCCCGGCATTTGCATGGAGCGATTTAGGGAAATCACGGAAAACCTAAATCAGGATGGCCGGACGCGGACAATGGGCTTAGCACAGCTATCATTTGATTACTAAGCGGTAAGCAATGATACATTGGGACAGCGATACAAAATAGAACGAGTGCTACCTTTCTGCATATAGCATCTAGCTGTGTGAATAAGGATATATCGTCAGTTTTATAACCATTGACTTTAAATACAGCGAGTAAATAAACTATGATAATCAACACACATTCCATGTATGTCATTTGCACGTAATCACAGTAATGTGCGATATCATTTCGTATGATATTTAACAAGCAGCAGTGGTCAGCCTGCCTCGTCTGCATCTGTAACCTTATAGCATCCAGGTGGAAGCAACTTACTGCCAATGTTTCGTGACTGCAACTCAACATGTCGTTTTCGATCCGGAATATTTATGCAATGATGACGTTACAGACTTTTAGGGCTGATGAAGAAGGGTAAACGTATCAATCTGAGGTAAGGGTTTCTGTACCGGAAACGAACGAGTCAAAAATTATAAGCGAGAGTGGTTCTGCTATCTCTGGAAGTGGAAATACATGTACTAGTGCTGTTGTTGTTACGGCTGTCGGATAGGCAGCTTCCAGAGGGGGCAGTATGGACGAAAACAACTAAACGTGAGATCGTAGGTGCATTCCTTAAGAGCTATGAGCACTTCATCTTCTCTAGTGTGAAACACGTATCTTGTACTGAAAAAGTGCTCATAGCACTTACGGTATGCATTTCAGAGCTCATGTTTACCAGACATTTTTCATTGTTTTCCACGCTATCACTACCCTACAATCTTAACAACAACATTTCCGGTACAAGTGTTCCACTGTCAGAGATATCTGATTCTCGCTTATAATTTTCGACTTGTTTGTTTCCGGAACAGGAACCCTTACCTCACATTGATGTGTTTATCCTTCTCCATCGTCACAGAAAATTTGTATCATGATCACGGAATCACCCTGTGTATTGCCACCAAACACAAGTAATTGATTTACAAGCCCAAATGAGTCCTCGGACCAGCAGATATAGAATACAATTCCACAATGTCTAATCAGAATAATACGTTTCCATTAAATGACGGTAAACGAAAGCAATAACTCTTGCAGAATTTACTAGAGGATGATAAATTTGAATATATATCACGGCGAAATGAAAGGACAATATACGGCGCCATAATCAGCTTTCATTCAATCAAGTTTGAGGAGCCTAAGACTTTCCATTTTACCATGCGGAGGGATCGTGCCGCATCCCTAATCACGGAGAAATCGTGTGCAAACAATGCGGGCATAGCCTAAGCTTCACACCGGCGTATGTTTGAAATGATCACTCCGGACTCATTCGCCATTTTAATATCGGCACACCATCATTAGCACAGCTGCCTTGGCTGCGTGCCGACAAGTGCACAGATATCCATACCCTCTGTCTTATCTATTTTCTTATCAACTAACACTGCCCTCTCACATCTCGTCTCCATCTTATCCGTCGCACCTAACAACACAGCAGGAACACCCGTTCCCATCTGAGCAAAATCCTTTCCGTTCCACTCCATCCTTCAGCCACTGTCTCAAAGTCCTTCTCGGTAGCAAGAGCCCGACTTTGTAATAACCACCCGCATTATGTTAGGAGAACCGAGTAAGTTCTCCAACAATAGAATGCCATGTCTACTAAAACAACAGTAAGGATTACCACTGTCCTTGTACATCTATACAAACAAATCTTCCTATTTTCCCACTTTTCGTAGCTAGTGCAGTCTCCTTTAAATTTTCTTTCCCCACAACTCGCTATACCAGAACACATTTACCTTGTATACCTACAAAACCTTTTTACACCTGCCACTGTCATTATTATTATTATCATCACTATTACTATTAGTGGCAACAGCTGCAGTTGTAAAACTGTTGCCAGTATCGACTTTATTAGTTCATCGTCAGTATAACTTACTCACAATGCCACGTCAGACACTCAAACCATTTTAATACTAATGGTCATATTGTGTTTTACGAAACTATGACCTAAAA
Organism: Schistocerca serialis cubense; assembly: GCF_023864345.2. NCBI lineage: Eukaryota > Metazoa > Arthropoda > Insecta > Orthoptera > Acrididae > Schistocerca > Schistocerca serialis. Next base: position 90,347,614 of record NC_064649.1, on the reverse strand, counting down.
AACGTACTGTGTGTGTAAAACCCTGGTCCTATATAAGAGAATGTCGCACGGCCATAATCAGACCAGGCTAAATAAATAGATAAAAACAAATAGTGAATCTTAAACGGTTGTCGAGTAATGTTAGACAGGCGACAAGTGGGAAGAGGACCTTTTATTAATAATGTTGGAAAAAGAAAAATGTTACACGTTCACAGCCAGTGATGTGTTAGTCACCATCCAGCTTCGCATTCTGCGGAATCCAGTACACGGGAAACCGACGTCAATGCGGTGACGGTGAGCAAGAAAGAACTAGCTATAAGAGGGGCGGCATTCCTAACCAGTCGTTGTTTTATCAACAGTCACCGTACATCTATCTATCTATATCCGGATCCCGCTCCAGCTATTGCTGAGTTTGGGTGCTGACGAGTCCCCTCCATTTGGCTCGGTCCTCCCACCACTTTTCTTCCTCCACTTACTGCCAGGTCACACCTCTCCTTCCAACAGATATTCTCACTCCCGTTTTCCACCGTGTTCTAGGGCGCCCTCTAGTTCTTTTTCCACCCATCTTTAGTTCTTCCTTAATTTTGGGGAGTCTCTGCCCATGCATCTTCTTAACATGCCCATACCAACTTAATCTCTTTTTTCGATTTCTTCTCTCATACTTTCTCGTTTAATGCCCTTTCTAATATCTACATTCCTTTTTCCCTTAACTGCTCTATTTCATTTTCCATGCTTGCAGTCTGCTCCAGTCCCTTTCTGTCATTGTTCATGTTTCTCCTCCATTGGTGACAATAGGGAAGTAATAACTCTTATACATAAGGTGGTTTGCTTTTTCTGAAACCTCCTTACTCCAAATGAGGTGTTTTACTGTTTGGTAGAAATTGCCTCCCTTCTGTACCCTCCTATTAATTTCGTTGGTTATTCTTCCATCACTAGATATTTCCCTCCCTAAATAAGTGAAACTGTTGACCACTTTGAGGGGTTCTCCATTCAAAGCAATATTTCCGTTGATCCCTTTGTCTCTTCCAAATACCATTACTCCACTCTTACCTTTTTAATCAATAGCTTTTCATTATTTCCTTCCACGTATCAAGTTGTAGGTGTACCACTACCTCTTTATCGCCCCAATTGCCATATCATCTGCAAAAATCATCTTTTTGTCTTTTCTTTTAATATATCTTTAGCTGTCCTATTCATTCCCTCCATCACAACGCAGAAAAGGCATATGACTCAGTTAACAGCGAAAAACTCTGGGAAGAAATCAAGAAGATAGATATAGAAGATGGATGCATTAATGTAATAAAGGCAACGTACAGAGGACACAATTGTGGAATTACAACACCATTGGGGAACTCTGAATACTTAGAAATAAGACAAGGACTTAAACAAGGAAGTTTTTAATGGTGTGATGGAGTCGCCTAACATATCACTTTCTAATGCAAGTAGTTTTTCCTTCACATTCTTTCCGGACTGATGTGATTATAATTGCACCTGGCTAGAGCTCTTGAAGTTATTACTAATATTTTTAAAGGCTGTCAGGAAGTTTAATTCTACGATGCGTAGCGCTTGTAATTTTACCGGGGAAAAAGTATGCTTTTAATTCAGTTATCAATGGTTTATTCAAGCAGTCGATTTCTATGAAAGTGTGCCTGTTGATTTCCAGTAGCTTTGCGTGGTGTGCACTTCTTAAATCGCTGCAAACATTTGTTTCTCCGAAATTATATTCCCATTTCAACTGTTCTGTTAGCGACCTAACATTACTGATACAGTCTGCTGAATATAGAGCCACAGTCATGATCATTATGAATTTAATGTAATCCACCATACAGTAACTAAATGCGGATTGAACACGAACTGGGAACACCTGTAGTAGTCATCATGCATATACATGCGTCCGTACAGAAACCAACATGAATAACAAAAAATTTGAAGCTAACAGCAACAAAAAGACGTGGACATTTTCTAAACCTACGTGATAAGTCTGTATTTCACACTTTAGCACGTGGCAACGGATCAGAGGACGACTTTCAATTTTTCTACCTTTTTTTTCTCTCGAATAGCACTCCTAAAATTTTCCGATGCGAGCTCTGATTTATTTTATCACGATGGTTATTTCTCTCTGATTTCCAGAATCAGAATGAAGAACGGTTGCCTTAAAAGCAGGTGGGCTCGGTATAACGAAACAGTTTAAGAAACTCAATAAAATTACAGCGTATAAGAGCTGCGGCTCTTTCGGAGTATGCCAAAGCAACACTTTCAGTTTTACCAGTCACATACTACCCCTCGCTCGACGAAAGACGCAACTTCCCAAAGTTCCACAGCTCACATTAGTACACAAGGATGGAAATGGAAGTAATACGCTGAATTGTAGACCAATGTAATTGACATCGATTCACAGTAGTGTTTAGTAGCGTATATTCTGTTAGAACAATATGAAAGAGCCGATGACTGGCGGTGGTAAGTTTCTATGGGACCAAACTGCTGAGGTCATCGGTCCCTAGGCTTACGCACTTCTTAAACTAACGCTAAGGACAACACACATACACCCATGTCACCCCTCCGACGGGGGGGGGGGGGGGAGGGGAGGGGGGGCCGCGGTAACCTTGGTGAGGCGTCCATCTCATTGCTCATTGAAAATGTTTTTCAAATTTACTCATGTCAAATTATTAATGGAATTCTGTAGTAACATGTAAAGTACACAAAAATACACTACTGGCCATTAAAATTGCTACACCAAGAAGAAATGCAGGTGATAATTGGTTATTCATTGGAAAAATATATTATACTAGAACTGACACGTGAATACATTTTCACGCAATTTGGGTGCATAGATCCTGAGAAATCAGTACCCAGAACAACCACCTCTGGCCGTAATAACGGCCTTGATGCGCCTGGGCATTGAGTCGAACAGAGCTTGGACGGCGAGTACAGGTACAGCTGCCCATGCAGCTTCAACACGATACCACAGTTCATCAAGAGTAGTGACTGGCGTATTGTGACGAGACAGTTGCTCGGCCACCATTGACCAGACGTTTTCAGTTGCTGAGAGATCTGGAGAATGTGCTGGCCAGGGAAGCAGTCGAACATTTTCTGTATCCAGAAAGGCCCGTACAGGACCAGCAACATGCGGTCGTGCATTATCCTGCTGAAATGTAGAGTTTCGCGGGGATCGAATTAAGGGTAGAGCCACGGGTAGTAACACATCTGAAATGTAACGTCCACTGTTGAAAGTGCCGTCAATGCGAACAAGAGGTGACCGAGACGTGTAACCAATGGCACCCCATACCGTCGGGTGATGCGCCAGTATGGCGATGACGAATACACGCTTCCAATGTGCGTTCACCGCGATGTCGCCAAACACGGATGCGACCATCACGATGCTGTAAACAGAACCTTGCTTCATCCGAAAAAACGACGTTTTTCCATTCGTGCACCCAGGTTCGTCGTTGAGTACACCATCGCAGGCACTCCTGCCTGTGATGCAGCGTCAAGGGTAACCGCAGCTATGGTCTATGAGCTGATAGTCCATGCTGCAGCAAACGTCGTAGAACTGTTCGTGCAGAAGGTCGTTGTCTTGCAAACGTCGCCATCTGTTGACTCAGGGATCGAGACGTGGCTGTACGATCCGTTACAGCCATGCAGATAATATGCCTGTCATCTCGACTGCTAGTGATACGAGGCAGTTGGGATCCAGGACGGCGTTGCGTATTACCTTCCTGAACCCACCGATTCCATATTCTGCTAACAGTCATTGGATCTTGACTAACTCGAGCAGCAATGTCGCGATACGATAAACCGCAATCGCGATAGGCTACAATCTGACCTTTATCAAAGTCGGAAACATGATGGTACGGATTTCTCCTCCTTACACGAGGCGTACTTACAATTCCACAATCATAATGCCTTGTATCCCCTAACTTGATAAGAAACATTCGTGCCATAACTTTCTATGGACAAGCGTAGAGAAATGAAAAAAAAAAATAAAAAGCAAAAAAGAGGATTTCGAACACGAGACAGAAAACGAAGTCCACGACGCTAGCAACTGAGCTACCAATTAGGCTGGGTTTATTGCACGCTAGAAGGCATCTACTTTGCGCAAAATGAAGTGCAAACTTTGACGGTCGTTTCCTGAGAAACGGTCGAGTATCTACGGATAAGGTGAGACGCGTGTTCGTTTATTTTGTCTCCTCTTCCATAGAGAGAAATTTCTGGGTAGTCAAGTTATGGCACTTGACGTGTTCTCCTCATTAGTAGATTTGTTGCACCTTATAAGTGTTCCGCCAATAAAATACAGTCTCTGCTTCGAACTGTAAGCTTTCTATAAAAAAAAAAGCTGTATGTGAGAAAACTGAACACACTGATTTCAAAAAATTTCTCGTCATATAAGGTAGCCTTCAGGAATCGTATTCAACTGCTTAACAAAACTGACATTTGGCTGGCCCTGCGTGTAGTGAAATGAAGCTTTAAGTTTTACGAAAAGGAATCTAATTAATGGCAAAAAGAAACTAATTGTGAGCTGAGTGTAAAGTAACTACAACTCAGTACCGAATTACATTACGAACGTCGCGCGAGATGAAATGCAATGTTTGGCTTGGAATATCTTCAAAAGTAAATTACTGGTCTACTCAGAAGAAAATAACTGTTTGAAATTAGCAAAACTGTTCACCGAAAATTAATCTGCTTGCTAGCACGAAATCGCTCAGTACTGACTACACACTGCTTGCTCAAGAACGCAGGGCGAGGTCTGCCCTGGAATAAAAGTGGCTTTCCTCTTGTTTAGCATGCAGTGTTTGTGTCTGGTGTACTGTAGTTCTCGAAACCAAATACAAATCAGCAGATCCACTAGCTAAAGGAAAACAAAACTACTAACTATTATTTTTATTCATTTTGCTTCATAGAAAGAACCTGTCACTCCCTATGACGTAAGGTACAACACACACACGACAAAATAGTCAAAACTTTATTATAAATCATGGAGGTGGATTCCGCTTTAAAGAAATAGTTCTTGAAAAATTAATATATGATTACTGACGAAAAGGACTGAGCACCATAAGTAGACTCGCACTGCGAAATTCTCTAAGTACAGGCATCTCAACCAACTTCACAATTTGTGAGATAATGAAAACAAAGAGATGAAATTAACACCCATTATAAAAGTTATTGCCAGCCGCTGTGGCAGCAGGGTTCTAAGCGCTTCATTCCGGAACCGCGCTGCAGCTATGGTCGCAGGTTCGAATCCTGCCTCGCGCATGGATGTGTGTGATGCCGTTAGTTTAGTTAGGTTTAAGTATTTCTAAGTCTAGGGGACTCATGACCTCAGATGTTAAGTCCCATAGTGCTCAGAGCCATTTGAACCATAAAAGTTATTAATTACCTGAGAGACGTAGCTATCCTTCAATAAATAGTCCTGACAAGCACACATTTCGTACTTGCGCATGCTTTCGTTACCTTTAAAATTCCTTAAAAATCTTCTCCATCAACATAAACAGCGAGAAAGTACACTACTGGCCATTAAAACTGCTACACCAAGAAGAAACGCCGATGATAAACGGGTATTCTTTGGACAAATATATTATACTAGAACTGACATGTCATTACTTCTTCACGCAGTTTGGGTGCATACATCCTGAGAAATCAGTACCCAGAACAACCACCTCTAGCCGTAATCACGCCGGGTGATACGCCAGTATGGCGATGACAAATACACGCTTCCCACGTGCGTTCACCACGATGTCGTCAAACACAGATGCGACCATCATGATGCTGTAAACAGAACCTGGATTCATCAGAAAATATGACGTTTTGCCATTCGTGCACCCAGCTTCGTCGTTGAGTACACCATCGCAGGCGCTCCTGTTTCTGATGCAGTCAAGGGTAACCGCAACCGTGGCCTCCGAGCTGATAGTCCATGCTGCTGCAAACGTCGTCGAACTTTTCGTGCAAATGGTTGTTGTCTTGCAAACGTCCCCATCTGTTGACTCAGGGATCGAGACGTGGCTGCACGATGCATTACGGCCATGCGGATAATAAGAGTATGGCTGTCATCTCGACTGCTAGTGATACGAGGCAGTTGGGAAACTTTCCCCATGTCAGCACATTGTAGGTGTCGCCACCGGCGCCAGCCTTGTGGGAATGCTCTGAAAAGCTAATCATTTGCATATCACAGCATCCACTTCCTGTCGCTTAAAGCCGGCCGGTGTGGCCGTGCGGTTCTAGGCGCTTCAGTCTGGAACCGCGTGACCGCTACGGTCGAAGGTTCGAATCCTGCCTAGGGCAATGGTGTGTGTGATGACCTTAGGTTAGTTAGGTTTAAGTAGTTCTAAGTTCTAGGGGACTGATGACCACAGATGTTAAGTCCCATAGTGCTCAGAGCCATTTGAACCATTTTGTCGGTTAAATTTCACGTCTGTAGCACGTCGTCCTCGACGTGTAGCAATTTTAATGGCCAGTAGTGTATTATAAATAGGTTTTCATTCACATAATAAAGCATTCGAGATAGCTTCTCACAGATTCACAAAAAAAAAAAAAAAAAAAAAAAACACATGTCAGAAGTGCTGGCTATTATCCCTCAAATGGGAATGCCCGAGCGGTGCACAAGCGACTGACTAGCAGGTCAACCGCACATAAAACTAAACACAGAGTCAAGGATGTTATTCACTACCCGTGGAGTGCGCTCTGTCATCTTAGTGCCAGTACAGTAAAGGTCAGTCATTTACAATAGCAGAAATCACGTGAGCGCATTACAGAAAACATAAAAATTCCAAAGAAATTACGCTGCTGAGCGTCACACGGCCGGTTGTTCTAGTTCGCAGGTACAACAGCATACCGCTGTGCGGAGACTGGTGACGGGATGTTTCGCAAGCGACAGCCGCGGATAACATCGAGCCGGCGTTCTTACGTGGGGCCGCGCGCCACGCGAAATACCTCAGAGCGGGCGGAAGCGGTCTGATGTTACACAAGGAAGGACCTCGTGGAGGGGCGGGATGCTGATACGGCCGTGTCAGGCACAACCGGCGCTGTTCCAGAACGTATGGGACACATGTTACGCCACGTAGCGTAGTGAGCCCCAGTAACACCCGGAAGATAATTGCGTCAGATGACAACTTCAAAAACCCCACCCACCTGGACCAATTGTATGGAAAATCAGACTGCCCTTGTCACAAGTTACAACAAAGGTGTTTCATAGAGGAGTAAAAAAAAAAAAAAAACACTTTGACTTGCTGATAGTACCTTGTGAGGGCACTTAGTAAGGCTGACAGCGAAAAACCCAAGCCGAGCGGATCAGGCGCTACAGTCTGGAACCGCGCGACCGCTACGATCGCAGGTTCGAATCCTGCCTCGGGCATGGATTTGTGTGATGTCCTTACGTTAGTTAGGTTTAAGTACGCTAAGTCCTAGGCGACTGATGACCTCAGAAGTTAAGTCCAATAGTGCTCAGAGCCATCTGAACCATTTTTGAAAAACCCAACAGTAGTCAGGGTGAAAGTGAAGACCTTTGCAACGACTCAACTCGAGAAAGAGGCATCTTCAATGCAATCTCGAAACACTGCTGCCGCGCATAAACAGGCGTTGACTCGTTAAAGGCTAGAGGAAGGAAACACCTGCCTCTCCTGGATGCTAATTTTGCTGTCGGTTTGTTATCCGTAAGTGTAAAAAGATACACAGTCTACACTCTCACACCCAGCCTCGGAAAAAGGCCAGAGATGGAATAAGGACATGAAAAAACCGATTAACAGACGTATTAAATGTAGGCAGATGGAACGTACTGGGACGAACATTAAATACAACCGAAAAATCGTTCAAATGGCTCTAAGCATTATGGTACTTAAATCTGAGGTCATCACTCCCCTAGACTTACACTACTGGCCATTACAATTGCTACACCACGAAGATTACGTGCTACAGACGCGAAATTTAATCGACAGGAAGAAGATGCTGATTAGCTTTTCAGAGCATTCACACAAGGTTGGCGCCGGTGGCGACACCTACAACGTGTTGATATAAGGAAAGTTTCCAACCGATTTCTCATACACAAACAGCAGTTGACTATCAGCTCGGAGACCATGGCTGCGGTTACCCTTGACGCTGCATCACAGACAAGAGCGCCTGCGATGGTGAACTCAACGACGAACCTGGGTGCACGAATGACAAAACGTCATTTTTTCGGATGACTCCCGGTTCTGTGTACAGCATTATGTGGGTGGCAACCAAGTTTGGCGAGATCGCGGTGAACGCACATTGTATTTGTCATCGCCATACTGTCGTATCACCCGGCGTGATGGTATGGGGTGCCATTGGTTACACGACTCTGTCACCTCTTGTTCGCACTGACGGCACTTTGAACAGTGGACGTTACATTTCAGTTGTGTTACAACCCTTGGCTCTACCCTTCATTCGATCAAATGGTTCAAATGGCTCTGAGCACTATGGGACTCAACTGCTGAGGTCATTAGTCCCCTAGAACTTAGAATTAGTTAAACCTAACTAACCTAAGGACATCACAAACATCCATGCCCGAGGCAGGATTCGAACCAGCGACCGTAGCGGTCTTGCGGTTCCAGACTGCAGCGCCTTCATTCGATCCCTGAGAAACTCTCATTTAAGCACGATAATGCATGACCGCATGTTGCAGGTCCTGTACGGACCTATCTGGATACAGCAATATGTTCGATTGCTGTCCTGGCCAGCACATTCTCCAGATCTCTTACCAATTGAAAACGTCTGGTCAATGGTGGCCGAGTAACTGGATCGTCACAATACGCCAGTCACTACTCTTCATGAACTGTGGTGTCGTGTTGAAGCTGCATGGGCAGCTGTACCTGTACACACCATCCATGCTCTATTTGACTCAATGCCCAGGGGTATCAAGGCCGTTATTACGGCCAGAGGTGGTTGTTCTGGGTACTGATTTGTCAGGATCTATGCACCCGAATTGAGTCAAAATGTAATCATGTGTCAGCTCTAGTATAATATATTTGTCCAATGAATACCGGTTTATCATCTGCATTACTTCTTGGTGTAGCAATTTTAATGGCCAGTAGTGTAGAACTACTTAAACCTAACCTAAGGACACCACACGCACCCATGCCCGAGGCAGGATTCGAACATACGACCGTAGCAGCAGCGCGGTTCCGGACTGAAGCGCCTAGAACCGCTCGGTCACAGCCGCCAAAATGAAACCGAACTAAACGGAATTCTCAAAGAATATATATGACTGAAACGAAGAAAGTGCTTAAAGGCACGAAAGTGCTGGAGGAGTAGGTCAGGTTTTATAGAGTACTGACAGAAATACCAACAGCACGTTGTGGTGTAGGAAATTTAATATACAGCGACATGCCCTACGCCTAGCAACAGAAAAAGAATGATGATAATGATGATGATGATTATGAGGAGGAGGGGGAGGAGGAAGTTTCAGTTTTGGCCTCAGTTTTCGACGTCATACCCTCATACGCATGCTTCATCGCCTGTTATAACCTTAAGAACAAAGGAATTACATACATAGGTTGCGAGCAGGCATTGGACCGAATCAGCAGGGAAATGTTGAAAAATTGTGTCGGACCGGGATTTGAATCTGCGTCACCTGCTTACTAGGCAGATGATCTGACGACTTAGTCATCCGGACACAGGATCATCGCAACTGTATGGACTACCATAGGACGCCTCCCGTCAAACCAAATTTCTCAAACTATCAGCACGCTGAAAATGTAGTGCTCCTTGCCCATTACCCTCATTACTCGCGGCATCTCGACGATTACCGTACGAGTTCGAGTCTGGTGCGCATCCACCCTGAGGAGATCGTTTATTTATTTATTTATTGTTCCGTGGGACCACATTTAGGAGAAGTCTCCATGGTCATGGAACGAGTCAATACATGAAATTATAACACGATAGTAGAAACAGATAAAATGAAATATAAGAAACATATTCAGGCGACAAGTCGTTAGTTTAAACAAAGAAAATCAAGAATGTAACACTGGAATTTGCTTAATTTTTTATCTCTTCCAGGAGCTCCTCGACAGAATAGAAGGAGTGAGCCATGAGGAAACTCTTCAGTTTAGACTTAAAAGTGTTTGGGCTACTGCTAAGATTTTTGAGTTCTTGTAGTAGCTTATTGAAAATGGATGCAGCAGAATACTGCACTCCTTTCTGCACAAGAGTCAAGGAAGTGCATTCCACATGCAGATTTGATTTCTGCCTAGTATTAACCGAGTGAAAGCTGCTAACTCTTGGGAATAGGCTAATATTGCTAACAACAAACAACATTAAAGAAAATATATACTGTGAGGGCAATGTCAAAATTCCCAGACTATTGAATAGGGGTCGACAAGAGGTTTTCGAACTTACACCATACATAGCTCGAACAGCCCATTTTTGAGCCAAAAATACCCTTTTTGAATCAGAAGAATTACCCCAAAAATAATACCATATGACATAAGCGTATGAAAATATGCGAAGTATACTACTTTTCGTGTTGAAATGTCACTTATTTCAGATACTGTTCTAATGGTAAATAAAGCGGCATTTAGTTTCTGAACAAGATCCTGAACATGGGCTTTCCACAACAGCCTCTTAATCGCCTTAATTGCCTTGCTTTACCTATATACGAAGACTAATCAGAAAGTAGGAAACATTTCCGTCTGACGCTGCTAGGCGCGCGCCAAATGCCTATATATTTCGGTATGTGCGTGCTCGGCAGCTCAGTCGGCATCCATCCATGACGGCGGGAACGTCTCTGCACTTCTGGCTTTTCGATATTCAAATTTTTAAATGTGCGCTGCAATCGAAAATCCTGCCAGCTGTGAGGTGTGGTCTGTGATACGGCTTTTGTTGGCAAAAAACCTAAGACATATAGAAACTGTGCGAAGTGTACGGAAACAACGTAATGAGTGAATGTTCCTTCCGGAAATGGTGCATTCGGTTTAAAAATGGCCGTACGAACGTTCATGATGAACAGAAGAGTGGACGCCCGAGCATTGAGACCTGACGACCTTGTCGCTAAAGTTGATCAAACGATTCGTGAAAACCGTCGCGTCACGATAACGGAGCTTTCGCTTTCTTTTCCAAACGTTTCACGGATTTTGTTGTTGGAAACTGTCACTCAAATGCTAGGCTACCACAAATTTTGTGCACGATGGGTGCCCAAAATGCTTACAGAGCACCATAAAGAGCAGCAAATGGGGAGCAACGTTGACATTTCTGGAGGCCTACCACAGACATGGTGATTCATTACTGGATCGAATCGTAACCGGTGACGAGACTTGGGTGCAACACGTCAGTTGCGAGACAAAATTACAGTCAATGGAGTGGGGGCACACAAGGTTCCCCCAAAAACCGCACTAAAGAACTCCTTAATTCATTAAAACGTGAAATTTTCCCTCATCCGCCCTGTAGCTCCGATCTTGCACCAAGCGACTTCCCCTTGTTTCCCGAGATGAAGAACTGGCTTGCCACACAACGCTTTGACGACGACGCGGAACTCGATGCGGGCGTGACTCACTGGCTGAAGTCTCAGGCGGCAGAAATTTACGACGAAGGTCTTTCAAAGCTTGTCTACTGCTATGATAGGCCGGCCGAAGTGGCCGTGCGGTTAATGGCGCTGCAGTCTGGAACCGCAAGACCGCTACGGTCGAGGGTTCGAATCCTGCCTCGGGCGTGGATGTTTGTGATGTCCTTAGGTTAGTTAGGTTTAACTAGTTCTAAGTTCTAGGGGACTAATGACCTCAGCAGTTGAGTCCCATAGTGCTCAGAGCCTTTTGAACCATTTTTTTTTTTACTGCTATGATAAGTGCCTCAGTGTGTTTGGTGACTATGTGGAGAATACGTATGTCAGTAGCTCTTTCAGATGTATATAATAAAAAGTATTTCTTGTAATTAATTTTTTAAGGCTAAGACGTTCCCTACTGTATGATTAGCCCTCGTATGTTGTGTCTCTTCTTTCGGGCTCTTACGATCATCGGTGAAATGCCGCGAGTAATGATAATGGGCAAGGGGCACTACATTCTTGTGAGGATGAGCTGAGAATTTAATTCATAGTGACTGCTGGATACAAATTTACATGAAATGTAATTGAGGCTTTCGAGGCGACTAGTTCGCGTATTTCCTTATTCCCTGTCTCAGAATCTTCGGCCGACATTAGTTTAATGTTCTTCGTGATGTGGCTGTCATTGTCAGAGGTTTGCTCTTTATTAGTGTGAACCTAACGTGTGGTGCGGGTCGCTGAGAGGAACGACGCGGCGACATCTTAAGATATCTTAACGGTCGCCATCATAAAATTTACCATGAAGATAGAAAAGGACTATCAGTTATAGTTCCTAAATGCGCTGGTTCCCAGGAATGGCGTGGAGCCGGCCCCTGTGACCGAGCGGTTCTAGGCGCTTCGGTCCGGAACAGCGCTGTTGCTATGGTCACAGGTTCGAATCCTGCCTCGAGCATGGATGTGTGTGATGTGCTTAGGTTGGTTAGGTTTAAGTAGTTCTAAGTCTAGGGGACTGATAACCTCAGATGTTAAGTCCCATAGTGCTTAGAGCCATTTGAACAAATGGTGTGGACCTGAGCCACAGCTTGTATCGGAAAACGACGGACGAGAACCGATAACTGCACAGTGTAGCAAATCGTCTCTCGATCCAGAAAAGATTAGTGATCGACACGATCGTAGCGCGCTCAACACGAATCCCGGACGCTAGATGCAACAACTGGTGAACGTTCTAAGGAGCGATAGGAACCACACCAGTTGCTAAATAAGCGTCAAGAAATCTAACATCCAGCGAGGAAACACGTCGGAAGAAGAAATGTTGGATGCGGCCTTATCTGCCATATATCCCTACGGTGGCGAACCGAAACGGTCGTTTATTGCATAAATGCGGCGTGAAGACTATTTACGAACCGATCAAGACTCAAGAGTGTTTCCTACATCGGCAAAGGCCACACAAAGTCAGGAATATACCGCACCCCGTAGACATGACATGAAATCTATGTTTGTAATAAAATACAGGCTTCCACGGCCGATACTGATTTCACTTAAAACTTCCGGGCTGATAGGCCGCGGTCAGTGCATAAAGCTTTTCCCTAACGTTTCACCGAGCGAGGTGGCGAAGTGGTTAGACACTGGACTCGCATTCTGGAGGACGACGGTTCAATCCCGCGTCCGGCCATCCTGATTTTGGTTTTCCGTGATTGCTCTAAATCGCTCCAGGCAACTGCCGGGATGATTCCTTTCAAAGGGCGCGGCCGACTTCCTTCCGCGTCCTTCCCTAATCCAATGAGACCACTGACCTCGCTGTCTGGTCTCCTTCCCCAAACAACCCAACCCAACCCCTAACTTCTTCAGAGGTAAAGCGGAGAACTGCAAGCAGCACTCGAGGGAGTGCCGAGTATGTGGGTAGTGTAAAGGGCACCACGGTCATCACATCGTCTCGGACAGCCATCCAAGGAAGTTCTCCTGAATTGTTTTAATATGATATGGTCATCCGGCACGTTCCCTGATTCGTGGAGGGAGGCGATTTTGATTCCCCTGCTCAAACCGCGGAAGGACCGAATGCATCCCAGTAGTTATCGGAGTATTGCTTTGACGAGCTGTGTCGGGAAAACATTGGAACGCATGGTCAACCGTCGCCTGGTTTGGCTGCTTGAGACCAGGCAGCTCCTCAGCCACTCTCAGTATGGCTTTCGGAGATGTCGTTCAACTATAGACAACTTGACCCTGCTTGAGGCGGCCATCCAGCAGGCCTTCCTACGTAACCAGCATTGTCTCGGTGTCTTCTTTGACATTAATAAGGCGTATGACACTACTTGGCGCCGCCTTATCCTCAATCAACTCCATCAGTGGGGCTTTCGTGGCCATCTCCCCATCTTCATTCGGTCCTTTCTTTCCCGCCACCTCTTTCGATATCGGGTTGGTAATGTGCTATCTGATTTGTACGTGCAGGAGAATGGTGTTCCTCAGGGAAGCGTTTTAAGTGTCACCCTCTTTGCCGTCGCCATTAACAGTATCACGTCCACTATCCGCAGTCTGGCCCAGTGCTCCTTGTTTGTGGACGATTTTGCTGTTTTCTATTCTTCCTCCAGTCTTGTCGCTGCTAGTCGGCAGCTGCAGCTTACGATAAAGCGATTAGAGGCATGGACTGCGAAGACGGCTTTTACCTTTTCTGCAGACAAATGTGTGTGTCTTCATGTTAATCGTTCTCGACGTGCTTTTACCTCACCTGAATTGCGTCTGAGGGACACCATTCTTCCTTTTAGAGACACTGTGAGGTTCCTGGGCCTCACTTTTGATTCCAAGTTGTCGTGGTTGCCGCACCTTAAAGACCTCAAGGTGCGGGCCCTGAAGGCGCTGAATATTTTGAAGTGTCTGAGCCATCGGTCCTGGGGAGCAGATCGGGCGCGTCTGCTGCAGTTTTATAGGGCTTTCGTCCGGTCGCGTCTTGACTATGGATGCACTATGTATGGGTCAGCGAGGCCTTCGTATCTGAAGATTCTTGACGCAGTACACCCTGAGGGTATCAGGCTGGCCACTGGTGCCTTCCATACCAGTCCCATCCCCAGCCTGTGTGCTGAGGCAGGGGAACCGCCACTCGCCATCCGGCGGAAACTCCTCATGGTGCGACGGGTGTGTCATTTCCTTGCCTGTCCTACCTCCCCTGCATACCCTACTGTTGCCCGACCGCCTATGGAACGTCTCTTTTCCAGTCGTCCAAGGGCAACGAGACCATTTGGGATTCGTGCCAAGCATTTGCTTGAGTCCCTTGGTGTGGAGCGTGTGGCACCCCAACTCCAGGGTTTTACCCGCCTGCCTCCCTGGTTGCTCCAAAGGCCCAGCGTCCTTTCAGAATTGTCAGAGTACCGGAGGAGCTGCACTCCTGCGTTTGTTTTTACCACCTTATTTTACGATATTTTAAACCACCATGCCGACCATGTACCAGTATTTACGGATGGCTCTAAACAGGGGGACTCTGTTGGTTGTGCTGTTGTTTTCCCTGATCGAGTCGTCAAGTTACGGCTTCCTGCGGCGTTTACCATCTTCGATGCCGAATTGTTTGCGATCTTGCGGGCATTGGAGCAGATGAGATGTGTTCCCAGTCTTAAGTTTCTCATCTGTTCTGACTCCCTGAGTGCCCTTCAGACCATGCATCACTTGTACCCAGCGGATACGGTCGTCCAGAACATCCACGATGCCCTACTCCACCTGCAACGGCAGGGGAAGGAGGTTTCTTTCTGCTGGGTGCCGGGGCACGTGGGTATTAGGGGAAACGAACTGGCGGATGTGGCTGCCAAAGATGTATGTTCCCTCCCTCACGTTGTTGAATGTGCCGTGCTGCCAAAGATGTATGTTCCCTCCCTCACGTTGTTGAATGTGCCGTCCCCCCCCCCCCCCCCCCCCATGCTGTTACCTCCCTTTTGCGTTTTCATGTTATGCGTCAATGGGAAGAGGAGTGGCTGGCAGTCGGTGAAAATAAGCTGCGTTTGGTCAAGGCCACCACACGCCATGGCGTACGTCCAACCAGTCATGCAGGCGGAATGAGGTTCTACTCACTCGCCTCCGAATCGGACACAGTCCCTTAACGCATGGTTTTTTATTCCGGCGGGAGGACCCCCCAATCTGCAGTGCTTGTGGCGTCCAGATTACTGTCCGCCACATTCTACTTGACCGTCCTTTATTCTCTGACCAGAGGACGGTGCTTTCCTTACCACCGGATTTGCCCTCTAATTTGCAAGACGACGCAACGACTGTGGTTAAGGCCTTACGGTTTTGTGTCCTGTCCAATTTGTTGCCTCGGATTTTAGGGAGAGGATTTTAATGTGCTGCTGGGTGACTGGCTCACCCAGGCTTTAGGTAAGAGGTCCGCCAGTCACGATTACCTACTTGTTTCACTTCGATTTCTGTTCTCTTTTCCTTGTGTTTCCTTTCCTTTTTTAGTGCGTTTCTTCTCCTCTTGTTTTGCCTCTGTATGTGAGGATTTGTAACTGCGTCAGGTCTGTGTCTTTTAGCCGTTCTCCTTGTTCGCTGTCCGTCTTCGTCCCTTCACTGCATGTGTTCCCGTTTTTACGCGTTTGGGCATTGATGACCACGCTGTTTAGCGCCCGAAAACCTCAAACCACACACACACCTCGGACACGAGGCTATCTCTGGTGATGCCAACATTCTCGATTGAAGATAATTGATCGTCGTTCTACGTTGGCAGCTAAACTTTATCTAATTTATCACTTTCCTAAACCTATGTTGTACAACCGGGCAATCTATCAATACCAAAAAGGTCGAACGCATAAGCTACACTCATGCTCATAAAATGCAAAATGTGGTGCCACACAACGTGGCACTACACGAAACTGGTGCTAATAGCATAGGCACATAGAGAACACATATGACACACATCTGTAAGCCCATGGAATTGGTGATAAGTTGAGAAAACCGTCCCGAAACACGTGCTACAAAACGCCACTGTTTCCTGCGCATGTACCCCGACATCAGTATGGGATATGATCACCATGCACGTATACACAGGCCGCACAACTGGTTGGCATACTCTGGATCAGGTGCTCGAGCAGCTGCTGGGGTATAGCCTCCCATTCTTGCACCAGTGCCTGTCGGAGCTCCTGCAAGTGTCCAAGGAGTTTGAAGACGTGCAGAGATACGTCGACCGAGGGCATTCCAGACGTGCTCGATGGGGTTTACGTCTGGAGAACAGGCAGGCCACTCCATTCGCCTGATATCTTCTGTTTCAAGGTACTCCTCCACGATGGCAACTCGGTGGGGCCGTGCGTTATCATCCATCAGGAGGAATGTGGGACCCACTGCACCCCTGAAAAGGCGGACATACTGGTGCAAAATTACGTTTGGATACACCTGACCTGTTACAGTTCCTCTGTCAAAGACGTTCAGGGGTGTACGTGCACCAATCATAATCCCACCCTATACCATCAAATCACGAACCCGGTATAGATCCCTTTCAAGGACATCAAGGGGTTGGTATCCGGTTCCTGGTTCACGCCAGATGAAAACCAGACGAGAATCACTCCTCAGACTATACCTGGACTCCTCCGTGAAGATGACCTGGGACCACTGTTCCAATGACCATGTACTGTGATCTTGACACCAGGCCTTACGGGCTCTCCTATGATGAGGGGTCAGTGGAATACACCTTGTAGGTCTCCATACGAATAAACCGTGTCTGTTCAGTCGTTTGTAGACTGCGTGTCTGGAGACAACTGTTCCAGTGGCTGCGGTAAGGTCCCGAGCAAGGCTACCTGCAGTACTCCGTGGTCGTCTTCGGAAACTGATGGTGAGATATCGGTCTTCTTGTGGCAGTGTACACTGTAGACGTCCCGTACTGTAGTGCCTGGACACGTTTCCTGTCTGCTGGAATCGTTGCCATAATCTTGAGATCACACTTTGTGGCACACAGAGGGCCCGTGGTACGACCTGCTGTGTTTGACCAGTCACCCTTGTAGTATTCTACTCCTCATAACGTCATCAATGTGTGTTCTTTGAGCCATTTCCAACACATAGTCACCATTAGCACGTCTGAAAACGTCTGCACACTTACTCGCTGCACCGTACTCTGACATGCACCAACACACCTCTGCGTATGTGGACTGCTGCCAGCGCCAGCGTGCGACGACCGCATTTCAGATGCAACGCATGGTCATACCCCGAGGTGATTTAAACCCGCAAACCGCCCACCAGAGTGTTGTTTCACCATCTATCTGCATTATCCTTAATTTATGAGCATGAGTGTATTTCCGGTCGGGATTGGTAGAGCCCTATGTGAGACCGAACACGTAATACGCCGAAACGGGGGTGCTCGCTGCGGAGAAGAGCTACCACACCCAGTTGTTCAGCGAAGATGTTGAAATCCACAAACATGAGAACAGGGGGATACCACTGTTAATGAACATCAAAAATGGTTCAAATGGCTGTAAGCACTATGTGACTGAACATCGGGGGTCATCAGCCGCCTAGACGTAGAACTACGTAAACCTAACCAACCGAAGGACAGCACACACATCCAAGCCCGGGGCAGGAATCGAACCTGCGACCGTAGCAGCAACGCGGTTCGGGACTGATGCACCTAGAATCACTCGGCCACCGCGGCCGGCGAATGAACATCGAAAAGACCACGGCCACGAGCTCTAATACAGTGTGACACCATCAGTGGATGACGAAGTTTTGACAACGCCAGCCACTCGCACTGACGATAGGAAAATGGGCAAACGAACAACGGCCGAAGAACGCGAGGCAGAAGTCAACAGGAAATATGTCGCTACTAATAAGAGCAATTTTCATAGTCGCCGTTTCGTATCTTCCTAGTGATAAGTTGATGACTAAGCTATCATTTGTGATGAGTGATCCACTCCTGTCACCTGCCCGCAGGCTGGACTCTGGAGGAGCGGCTACCCGTTCCCCTACTGCGGGGCGACCGTGGTCGGACCCCGGCACGTCGTGACGGCCGCCCATTGCGTCTGCGTCGCCGATGACCCTCCGTCCCTGTAAGTCTGACAATGCAACTACTTGCACTGGCTTTTTTTAGATTTTTTTTTGTTTTTTTGAGTCGTCAATCTTCTGTCTGGGTTGATGAGGGCCACCACGAATTCCTCTCCTGTACTAACCCTTCCATCTCACAATTGCAATTACAGCCTGCGTCCTCACTTACACTACTGGCCATTAAAATTGCTACCCCACTAAGATAACGTGCTACAGACGTGAAATTTAACCGACAGGAAGAACATGCTGTGATATGCAAATTATTAGCTTTACAGAGCATTCACACAAAGGTGGCTCCGGTACCTACAACGTGCTTACATGAGAAAAGTTTCCAACCGATTTCTCATACACAAACACCACTTAACAGGCGTTGCCTGGAGAATCGTTGTTGTGATGTCTCGTGTAAGGAGGAGAAATGCGTACCATCACGTTTCCGACTTTGAAGAAGGTCGGATTGTAGCCTATCGCGATTGCGGTTTATCGTATCGCGACATTGCTGATCGCGTTGGTCGAGATCCGATGACTGTTAGCAGAATATGGAAACGGTGGATTCAGGGTAATACGGAAGGCCGTGCTGGATCCCAACGGCCTCGTATCGCTAGCAGGCATCTTATACACATGGCTGTAACGGATCGTGCAGCCACGTCTCGATCCCTGAGTCAACAGGTGGGGACATTTGCAAGACAACAACCATCTGCACGAACAGTTCGACGACGTCTGCAACAGCATGGACTATCAGCTTGGAGACCACGGCTGCGGTTACCCTTGACGCTGCGTCACGCACAGGAGCGCCTGCAACGGTGTACTCGACGACGAACCTGGGTGCACGAATCCCAAAACGTCATTTTTTCGGATAAATCCAGGTTCTGTTTACAGCATCATGATGGCCGCATCCGTATTTGGCGACATCGCGGTGAAAGCACTTTGGAAGCGTGAATTCGTCATCGCCATACTGGCGTACCACCCAACGTGACGGTATGGGGTGCCACTGGTTACACGTCTCAGTCGCCTCTTGTTCGCATTGACGGCACTTTGAACAGTGGACGTTACATTTCAGATGTGTTACGACCCGTGGCTCTACAGTTCATTCGATCCCAGGAAAACCGTACATTTCAGCAGGATAATGCACGACCGCATGTTGCAGGTCCTGTACGGGCCTTTCTTGATACAGAAAATGTTCGACTGCTGTCCTGGCCAGCACATTCTCCAGATCTCTCACCAATTGAAAACGTCTGGCCAAGCACCTGGCTCGTCACAATACACCAGTGACTACTCTTGATGAACTGTGGTATCGAGTTGAAGCTACGTTGGCAGCTGCTCCTGTACACGCGATCCAAGCTCGGTTTGACTCAATGCCCAGGCGTATCAAGGCCGTTATTACAGCCAGAGGTGGTTGTTCGGGTAATGATTTCCCAGGATCTATGCACCCAAATTGCGTGAACATGTAATCACATGCCAGTTCTAGTATAATATATTTGTCCAATGAATACCCGTTTATCATCTGCATTTCGTCTTGGTGTAGCAATTTTTAATGTCAGTAGTGTATTTACTGGATGTATTTCAATGTCTCCCTTCCTCTACTGCTATTACCCTACACAGCTCCCTCTAGTACCATGGACGTTATTCCGTCATGTCCTACAATTCAGTCCCTTCTTCTTGTCAGTGTTTCCATATATTCCTTTACTCGCCTATTCCGCAGAAAACCTCATCCCTTCCCTTATCACTCCACCCTATTCTTTATATTCTTCTGTAACACCACATCTCAAATGCTTCGATTCTACTCTGTTCCAGTTTTCCCACGGTCCTTGTTTTATTACCATACAAAGCTGTGCTCAAAAAGTACATGACCAGAAATTTGTTCCTCTAATAGTAACAGATTTCTCTTGACAAGGGATGACTTTTTTGCCAGTGACAGTCCCCATTTGAGCCGGCCGGGGTGGCCAAGCGTTTTTAGGCGCTACAGTCTGGAACCGCGCGACCGCTACGGTCGCATGTTCGAATCCTGCCTCGGGCATGGATGTGTGTGATGTCCTTGGGTTAGTTAGGTTTAAGTAGTTCTAAGTTCAAGGGGACTGATGACCTCAGAAGTTAAGTCCCATAGTGCTCAGAGCCATTTGTTTCTCCTTTTGATGCCCTCCTTGCTCCATCACTCATGGATTGTTTTGCTGCCTGGGTAGCAGAATTCCTTAAGTACCCACTTCGTTATTATCAACCCCGATGTTAAATTTTTCACTCGTCTGGTTTCTGCTACTTCACACTACTTTCGTCTTTTGATTTATTCTCGATCCACATTCCGTTCCCAGTACACTGATCATTCAGTCCGACAGATCCTGTAATTCTTCCTCACTTTCAGTGAGAACAGCATTGTTATCAACGAATCTTATCGTTGATATCCTTTCACCATGAATTTTAACTCCACTCTTGAAACTTCCTTTTATTTCCATCATCGCTTCTTTTATGTACACATTGAACAGTAGCGGTGAAAGACTACATCTCTGCCTGAAAACCTTTTTGATTCGAAGGCTTCGTTCTTTGTCATCCATTCGTATTGTTCCCTCTTCGTCCTTCTACATATTATACATTACCAATGTTTCCCTCTAGCATACCCATGTTTTTGTCAGGATTTGTAAGATCTTGCACCAGCTGACGTTGTCGAACGCTATTTCCAGGTCGACACATCCTATGAACGTGTCTTGAGTTTTCTTTAGTATTGCTTCTATTATCAACCGTCACCTAAGAACTGCCTTTCTGGCACCTTTACCTTTTTCTTATTTTCAATTTTTACGTTACTTACACTGCAAATAAACAGTATATTGTATTAAAAATATTTTCATGAAAGACTTGACAACGAAAGGAAAATGAAAATTTGGGATTGCAAAATAATTCCCAGCAAAGGATTGTAAGGCGTACACAAGAACTTCGTATATGAAAGTGTACTTTTATTAATTTGATTTGATGTTTTACACATGCTGGGGCGATATTCACCATGAAAACGATGGAACAGTATTTGTCCCGACATCTTACACACATTATAAACGCCATATTCTCAGAATTACACGACTGTCTTTAAGTTTTATATAAACAATGGTAACTGACAGTCAACTGGAAACTGAGTTACTCATTGCAGAATTTAGTAAGTGATGTTCTTTGATCTTATTAGTAGAAAGTTCCGTGGTAATCCTAGATGTAGCAGCTCTGTCTCGATATTCGGATTCTAGCCAGTGACAGCTTTGACATGATGTGTGCTTATGAACAGTGGCAAGTGCCACAAAAATCGTTGGCTGTAGATGTTGTTATCGTTGTTGTCCTGTCAAGAAAAAGTTTCCTAGGAACTAGATGTACGAATCGGGAGATGATGATGCCGATAAAAATTCTGCCTATATTCCTGAACGAAAATGCACGTCAAAAGGTGTTACCCATCTGACGAAGGATGCATGTTTCGTTAAGCGAGAAGACAGTGTTAAGTCGCATCGCTTAAGACTGTCCGTCCATTTATGTGACAATGCGATGTCGGACATGTTAAGCGCCGTCCCTAACATTGTTGCCGTGTTGTTGGTTTCTAATAAATCATTATCTTTTCTCTTGTTTTGGTCCACACTACCACCTCTGTAAGTTGCCTACCCTAAAATCTTAACAACAGTACCAGTGCATGTATTGCACAGTCTCAGGTATCAGAACGATTTTCGTTTACATCTTTCGACTAGTTCGTTTGCGGTACACAGATCCTTTCCTCTAATTGATACATTTATCCATCACATTTGAAATTTTGTAGCATCATCACGGATCACCCCTCTATATGCATGCATTTACAGGCGCCGGCGCCTATAACTTTAACGCTCTGTAACGTCGTCCGATGGTGTTTCCAGAGACGGGTTCCTACTACTGAGTCCCCTCTACAACAAGTGAACTGTGAAACTCCCTGTATATTCTGTAAGGCGTGTCTTGCCCATATATTTAAATTTGGCGTATGCAGGGTGTAAATTTTAAGTTGACAAACCAGAATACCTCGAAAAATAAGCTTCACACGAAAAAATGTGTAGAATACAAAGTTGATTAATTTCGAGCGGGACACCTGCTGGTGCTATAATTAGCCCGCCACCCCAGCCCCCTGGGGGTGGGGCGGGAGGCAACATTAAAATTTCAAATGGGAACCCCCATTTTTTATTGCAGAATCAAATTCTACATAAAAGACTACGTACATTTTGTCTTAAACATTGCTTTTTATTGCTGGTAGTTGGCGCTGTAATTCAAGAAAATCCATGTTCTCATTTTTGCGTGGAAAATGGTAACGGATAAATAAAAAATACTTATTTACTTCGTAAATCTAGATTCGCTAAAACTAGAACTCTCCCTCTCTCCCGATGGGGTGGGGTTTGAGAGAGAAGAATTAGTTTTATAAATGTTAACCCAAATATTTTTTTTCCGCACATTCGGATAAGTTTTGTTTGTTTCGTGGTCATGATGCCACATAACTTTTAATTATCAAATAAATCATCTGACTAGCTAACTAACTGATCAGACATCATACGAAGTAAATAAGTATTTTTTTATTTATCCGTAACCATTTTCCACGCAAAAATGAGAACATGGATTTTCTTGATTTACAGCACCGACTGTCAAGAATCAAATAAATGCTTAAGACAAAATGTACCTAGTATTTTTATGTAGAATCTGATTCTGGAATAAAAAAATGGGGGTTACCATTTGAAATTTTAAAGTTGCCTCCCGCCCCACCCCCAGTGGGCTGGGGTGGCGGGCTAATTTTAGCACCAGCAGGTGTCCGCCTCTAAAATAATCAACTTTGGATTCCACACATTTTTTCGTGTGAAGCTTATTTTTCGAGTTATTTTGGTTTGTCAATTTAAAATTTATACCCTGTATAAAGGCTGTTGACGAGTATATTCTACGAACTATCGAGGGACATATACTACTTTTCTGCAGGACACACAACAAGCGGAGAGGGGAGATGCATATTCGGGAATTTGTGGCAGCGCTTATTTGCTGTGATACTCAAAATAAGTACCTAAAAGGTCGGTTGTGGTCGAAAAGTGTTATCCGTAAAAGGACTTTTTAAGTTATTTTTTGTGATGGTTCGCGGTATTGTTTCATTAAGTCGTCTAGCAAGTAAACGTTAGTAAGTCAATGGCAACTCATGTGAAGCGCACTCGGCTTGCACGTAAACAATGTTAACTAGCCACTGACGAAATTTTAAGAATGGATTTAGAGAATTTACCGTTTTAAGAATACGTAGATATGGTAGATACATGTGAAAATAATCACATGTACGGGTAAAAATATTACACTAAGTGTACGTGCAATATCTTCTTTGCGAGAATTTATCGAAGTTTTGCTGCGCGTTTTCTCGAAATAACCAAAATTTCGCTTACTATTGTTCACAGCCGACGTCTTCATATGGATAAACAAATTTGGTTTACATTCACAAAAGGTTCTCTCTCTTCATACAGTGTGGCAGCAAAGCACGTCCAATGCACCATTTCACCAAATGTTGACAGGGATAGCTGGTGACGTACAGTGGAATATATTTTGTCTGATGCTGTCTTCTCGGGATTTGATTTCTTTCTCTCTCTCGATGGGTTGATTTTAACAGAAACGGGAACCCATTATTCGTATCGAACTGCCGAGGGCTGCTCGAAGGTCGAAATGAAACTGATGGAGTACGAATTTCTATACGCTTTAATTACAATGCGTTCTTGGAAAGTTGTTTTCTGAGTCCTCATGGATGCCGTAGGTACAGTCCTGTCTTGAAAATTTATTTGTAATCGTGATTTTTCCTTTCTCTTTCCTTGTCATGCCTTGTATGTAATGTTGCCAACTGTCTATCCATGTTTTCCATTCTTCTTGTTACGTGTGTGTGGTGTTTCATTAATATTTCATTATTTAGTCTGGTTATGTGCAATATATTCATCAGTCACATAGAAAATGCATTCTTTGATAAAATAATCATAAAGACAAGATGCAAAATTCTTTATTGGTAAAGATTAGTGGATGATATAATCTGTATGGTAGATGAACCAATAGAGACAATAAATGAACTTCATCCAGACATAAATATTATACATAAAAATATCAAACTCAGCGCAGAAAAAGGAATGCAAATACGAACAGACTTCTTGGATATAACAATACACAGAGATGACTATAACCACAGACTTGACATTTACAGCAATAGTCACGTTACACATACCACATCAAATAACCCAGGAAACTATGAACTAGGAGAGCGTGCTGGAAGGTAATGCCTCCGAATTTTCTGTGTGCAAAGTCTTAAAGCTTTTTAAATACTGTAAAACGTTGATAGCATTCTACATCTTTATCCTCCATGTCTACTTATTTGTTTCTCGACATAGTCACCTTGGCGCCTAACTCATTTCTCCGAATGACATACCAGTTTGTTGATATCCTCACTGTGGAATGTTCGACTTTGTTGACGGAACCACAGCCTCACATCTGGTTGCACCCCTTCATCACTATCGTGAAGTAGGTGTTCTGCCATTTTAATGTATACTGTACAATTTTCTACTGGAAAGAACAGGTTCTCTAATAAGTTACATTCATACCATTTCTATTCGTACAGGTGCTCTGCTCTCTTTTATACAAAAAGAAAAAAACACTTGAAAATGCCTTAAAAAGGAGAAACTGGTCATGTGATAATAAAATAAATACAAAAAAATGGAAAATGTCGCCTTATTCTAATTTTGTCTGGTGAATCAGATTGCTTAAGAATTTGGGAATTATGATACTGAACTCTATGTATTTTAGACTGTCGCCGAAGTTGCTGAAGGTGTCCGTTGGGAGCGTCAAGTACACAAACGCCAAGAAGATCCAAGCGGCGGCCATTTTCGTACACTCTCAGTTCAACGCAGCCACGATGGAAAACGATATAGCAGTCATCAAGGTGAGTCACACTTCCTGTAGACGGAATGTTATCAATCTGTCACGTATTTCTCGAAAAATGAGACGGTAAAATATTGTTCTCATTAGTCATGATTTCACTGCATAAACATTCCAATTTTTGACACTTTTATTGAGTTTTGTGTCATTTTATTTGGGATGACGCCGATATCAAATACGAGAGTTAGTCAAATGGAAACCTTAAATTTGTAATAAGAAATCGAAATTTCGCGCCGTTATCCTGTAAGTTGGTACGCGTGCTACAAACAGCGTGCAGAATAGACTGTAGGTGCACATGCACACATACCGTCGCAATATCAGTATAAAGATGGCCGCCCCACTTGAGACTTGCACCAGAGAAGAACAGCGTTCTGTTATTCGGTTTTTGCGTAGTGAAGGTGTGTAACCTATTGAAATTCATCGACGAATGAAGGTTCAGTACAGTGATGCATGTTTGTCACAGCAGCAAGGCTGCGAATGGAGTAGGAAGTTCGCAAAGTGTGTGACTTCAGTGGAAGATGCTCCTCGTCCAAGTCAGTTGTGACTCCACAGAACATTGCAGCAGTTGAAGCCATAGTGAAGGAAAACCGTCGAGTGGCGCTGAATGATATTGCAGCATGTTTACAGATTAGTCATGGGTCAGCACAGCACATTGTGCATGATGTGCTCCAGTTTCACAAAGTGTCTGCAAGATGGGTGCAACGGCAGCTGACTCCTGAAACGAGAGAACGACGTGTTGGTGTTTGTGAAGAACTTCTTCGGCGCTTTTAACGAGAAGGTGATGACTTTCTTGCAACACTCGTTACTGGGGTCACAAAACCTGGGTTCACTTCCACCAACCAGAAACGAAGAGAGCGAGTAAGGAATGGCGCCATTCCTCTTCACCAAAACCAAAGAAGTTTCGAACAGAACCGTCAGCAGCGAAGGTTATGCTGACTCTCTTTTGGCACGAAAAAGGCGTCATTTTGGAGCATTACATGCCTAGAGGGACCACTGTCACCAGTGCATCACACACAGATCTACTTAAAATCATCTGCGGCCTGCAATCAAATCAAAGCGACGTGGACTGCTGTTAGCAGGTGTCCTTTTGCAACAGGACAATGCAAGGCCCCACACTGCCCGTACAACAGTTGCAACAATCACAGACCTGCATTTTGAGTGTCTTCCTCATTCACCATACTCACCAGAACTTGCCCCAAGTGATTCCCATATGTTTGGACCACTCAAAGACGCAATGGGAGGAAAGAAGTTCCGTTCTAATGAAGAGGTACGCCACGTGGTGCATGAGTGGTTGCGCCGACTACCAAAAGAATTTTTTTTAAGGGAGTTATGCACTTTGTAAGCGCTGGAGGACTTGCATTGAGTCCGCAGCTCGTGGTCGTGCGGTAGCGTTCTCGCTTCCCGCGCCCGGGTTCCTGGGTTCGATTCCCGGCGGGGTCAGGGATTTTCTCTGCCTCGTGATGACTGGGTGTTGTGTGCTGTCCTTAGGTTAGTTAGGTTTAAGTAGTTCTCAAGTTCTAGGAGACTGATGACCATAGATGTTAAGTCCCATAGCGCTCAGAGCCATTTGAACAATTTTTTTTGAACTTGCATTGAGCGTGGGGGAGATTAAGTTGAAAAGTGATACAGCTTTGTACCACTTCTGCACAATAAATAATATTTACAGAATTATTTACGGTTTTCATTTTACTCATCCTCGTACATATGAGACACGTTATCTTAAGACCAGTATCTGGTTTGAGTACAATCTCAAGAATACCATTAGTAGCTGCGTATAATATCTCCTCGTTGTTCAAACAGCGTGAAATCTGCGTTAGAACTCAAGCTTTGGAAAGTTATGACCACCTTCTTCGTCAGAACATGATTGTCTGCTGGGTGTGAAGTTTGCTTCAATTATAGTGACTCATTGGTTGGATGACGTGTTGGAAGTGACATCACCCATCCGCTTGAAGGCCACTATAAAGGGAACACAGGCTTCATTCACGGCAGACAGTCATCTCCAGACGAAGCAGACGGTGGCAATCTTCGAAAGCTCGAGTGCTAACTCCGATTTGACGTTGTGTGTATACCGATGAGATTTTATATAAGAATGCCACATTTATTTCAGCACTTCACTTGCACTTTTAACTGTGGTGGTTCCACCTAGTGTTTCCGTCCTGTACATCAGAGCAAAAATTGAGGTCGCGCTGCACTCCAAAAGAGTCCGATCGTATTCACTGAGGTTACAACGTGCTTGGAGAAGGGTAGAAGTGTCCAGGATGTGTCAACAGTGTGGCGATTGTCATGAACGTTGTCCTGTCGCTTAGCGCATAGTGAAATGTCGTTTTCGACCGCGAAATGTGTGGGCATCAACGCCCCAAGGGAAAGAGTAGTTGCACTGATTCACCTTATGCCACCCTCTGAAGCCTTTTCCTGTAGATGCTGAGTAGCGATGCGCCTGAACTCTTTTCCTCGGCCGTTTATAAGAAAACCGCGTGATTTCAGCGCTGGGTGTGATGGTCCATTGCAGAGGAGTCGAGAGAAGGGGGTGAAATCTGTGTAATAGAGGGGGGGGGGGCGGGGGTAGGAAGGGAGTCCAACGACCTTCCCGTTGTATGACACGTCTCAGAGCACCATGCTTTTGTACCATTATAGAGGAAGTCTGTACGGAACTATGCGTCAGACTTCAAATTTATGCGTCGTAATGGAAGACAATTATGGTGTTTCGGAAAAGTGTCCCATTAATTCATCACAAACTGGAGACAATTTCCCCATTACAGAATCAGGTTAGACGTAGTGACCTAGACCCACTACTGTTTACAGATGACCTGACGCTTCACAAGTTGCGACATTATCGCGAATGAAACAGTGACCCGTATATACAATAAGTTTCCTTTAATTTACGTCTATGGTCACAAACTTTTTGTTAACATATTACCGGTTTCGCTTTATAATGACCATCAGATCTGTTTTATAAAAACAAAGTCCTAATGTACTGCCACTGTGGCTGCAGTTCCTTAGGACTTTGTTTTTAGAAAACAGATCTGATGATGGTCGTTATAGAGCGAAACCGGTAATCTGTTAACAATAAGTTTGTGACCATAGACATAAATTAAAGGAAACTGACATGACACTTTTTGCCACATGCGAGGATGATCTACACAAATCGTGTTACCTACAATCAACAGCACAGAAGTACAACAAGGAGATGTCCCTCAATAAAACGAGAATTACGGCTTTAATCGGGAACGATCACAACAGAACCTAAATCTTAACAGATAACACAGTCCTCGATAAAGTATCAATACTAAAATGTCTAGGGTACAACCTCAGCTACATTCAAGTAAACGATGTGCATCACAGAATCACAAACTTCTTCACAAAGTTCATAGGATTGATAAGTAGGATCTTCAGATCATCTCTTATTCAGCGGCACAAGAAAATTAAACCATACAACATCCCTCTTGAATTGCAACAGAGCTTGGACATGACTTAGAGATGACGAACGAAGAGTAATGAGCACCAGGATGCAGTTTTTGGTAAGAACAGGTGGCTACAGACTATGGGACAGCAGGGAAAGGCGTGGTGACATCCTTAAGCTTCTGAGAGCAAAATCAGTTCTCGATCCCACAATGAAGACATAAAAAAACACTGTACAAAACTACTGAACATTTTGGAAAGACTATGCACCGGTTGATTCCGATTAAAGGTTCGTTGTGGACTGCAATTATCGCATGGCATCGAAACTTGGTAGACGTCCGAATACGTTAATGCAGAACGGATCAAAGCTGCAAGAAGTTAGTTCATGTTTTGGCCACCAGTTGCAAATTTGGCACTGTACGGCGTCTCGTCGACGTCTCCAGTGCTCATATTGACCAATCTGTGCAAAGGGCAGTTAATAATAAAATCAACATAATGCCCCTCTCACTTGTTTGACCTTTCTGCCGACATCCCGTTTCTAATCAATTGCATATGGAAAAACTTCTATACGTCTTTCTCGCATTAACGGTGCCAGATTTGCACCTGGTAGCCTAAACTCAAAATAATTTTTTTTCTGTGTAAATTGATTCCGCATTGACACCCTTTAATATCTACCAAGTTTCGCTGCTGTAGCATAGTTTCAGCACACAGTGGACGTCTGTGAGTAGCTGCACTAAGTGGAAACCACCTGGTACTTGGATGAAGACTGTCAAATTCCCCAATAACTCTTCAAACACCAACAGAGGGGCAGAAGAAAATAGGGAAACATACTGAGATCTGACACTCCACTAGGCCTGACAGCAGATAAGAACAGGGAAAAGTTTCTGTACAAAATCTTACCTGGTGAAGATGAGTTTCCTCCAATGGCCTTGCCACAGGGGTAACACTAGTTACCGCCAGATCACCGACGTTAAGCGCCGTCGAGCTTGGCTGCCACATGGGTGGGTGACCGTCCGGCGTGCCGAGTGCTGTTGGCAAGCTGGGTGCAGTAAGCTCTTGTGTGGCCAAGTGAGGAGCCACTTGGCTGAGAAGTAGCGCCACCAGTTCTGACCACATACCGCTCAATATCCGCATCCGGTGATGCCTAAGGGCTGAGGATTATCAAGACTGCTAAATCTGAGTACAGGAGAGTAGTCAGTCAACCAAAAATTGAGTGTTTTAGAAAACTGATCAAAGATATGAACTGGAAAGATGTTTATAGTGCTCACGACATGAGTGAAAAATATAACACATTCATGAACAATGTCAGTACCATGTTTGAAAACTGTTTTTCTCTAAAAGTTACTCAAATTAAACAGAAGTCTATAATAAAGCCACGGATTACACAAGGAATAAAGATTTCCTGTAAGACAAAAAGGAAAATGTATCTGTCGACCAAGAATAGCTCCAATGCTGATGATTTAGCTAAATACAAGGAATACTGTAAAATATTAAAAACAAGTAATTCTGACATCTAAACAAATACACTACTAGAAGAAGATAGCAATGTCAGGGAACAAAATAAAAACAATATGGGATATAGTGAAAGAGGAGACAGGTAGAACCAGAAAGGAACAGGAGCAAATAGCACTAAAGGTAGATGACACATTAGTAACCGATGGGCATAGTGTGGCAAATCTATTTAACAAGTACTTTATATCCGTTACTGATAGAATGGGGTTGTCAGGATCAGTAAATAATGCCCTTGAATATCTGAAACTAACCTGTACAAATAGCTTCAGGTACATGAATATGTCACTCACTTCACCAAAAGAAATAACTTCTATAATAAAATCTTTAAAAACAAAGAATTCTAGTGGTTATGATGAAATATCAACAAAGTTAATTAAGGCATGTTATTGTGAGTTTAGTACAATTCTAAGTTACTTGCGTAACCAGTCAATTATAACTGGGACATTTCAAGACTGGCTAAAATATGCAGATGTTAAGCCTCTATTCAAGAAAGGTGATAAAGAGATACCATCAAACTACAGACCGATTTCACTTTTACCAGCATTGTCAAAAATTTTAGAAAAAGTAATGTACAGGCAGCTTCTCAACCATCTGAGCACAAATAACATATTACCAAGAACACAGTTCGGATTTCAGAAGCGTTCTGATATCGAGAAGGCTATTTACACTTACAGTGAAAATGTACTTAATTCATTAAATAACAAGTTACAAGCAGCAGGTATTTTCTGTGATTCGTCAAAGGCATTCGATTGTGTAAACCACAACATCCTTTTAAATAAATTTGAATTCTATGGTGTCACAGGCAGTGCTGCAAAATGGTTCAAGTCATATCTCGCTAACAGGAAACAAAGGGTGTCAGTGCAAGGGACTAGTGAATTAAGTCATCAGTCACCATCAGAATGTGAAGAAATTACATGTGGTGTCCCACAAGGATCCATCTTAGGGCTATTGCTTTTTCTTGTGTGCATTAATGATCTCTCATTAGTTACATTGCCAGAAGCTGAGTTCGTTTTGTTTGCAGATGACACAAGTATTGCAATAAATAGTATGTCGAGTGTAGTTCTAGAAAGATCTGTTAACGATATTTTCATGGATATTAATAAATAGTTTAAAGCCAACTCACTGACATTAAACTTCGAAAAGACTCACTAGATGCAATTCAGAACCTGTAAGAGGTTTCCACCCAGCATATGCATAAAGTATGAAGAAGAGCAGATAGAAGAGGTTGACAGTCTTAAATTCTTGGGATTACAACTTGATAATAAATTCAATTGGGAGGAGCACACCGCAGAACTGCAGAAACGCCTTAACAAATCTGTATTTGCAATTCGAGTGTTAGCAGACATAGGCGACTAAAAATGAAAAAGCTTGCATACTTTTCCTACTTTCATTCCATAATGTCATATGGTATAATATTTTGGGGTAACGCTTCAAGTCAACCAAAAGTTTTCAGAGTCCAAAAGCGTGTAATCCGTATTATTTGTGGAGTAAATTCACAGACGTCCTGTTGAAACCTCTTCAAAGAGCTGGGTATACTAACTACTGCCTCTCAGTATATTTACTCCTTAATGAAATTTGTCTTAAATAATATACCTCTTTTTCCAACAAACAGCTCAGCTCATACATACAATACCAGGAACAAAAAGGAACTGCACAAGGAGTTAAAAGCACTTACTTTAGTTCGAAAAGGGGTCCACTACTCAGGAACACTCATCTTCAATAATTTGCCAGCAAACATAAAAAATTTTGTTACAAATAAAGATTAGTTTAAAAGGTGCCTGAAAGACTTACTAGTGGCCAACTCCTTTTACTCCATTGACGAATTTTTTAATAGAAACAAATGATGTATTGTATACATTCATACTAGTAGTATTGTTATTCCAGCTTTTTTTTAAAAAAAAAATTGACACGTTTCACGAGGATCTCCTCAGCACGGATCTATGGAACGAAAAAATAATCTAATCCAATCTAATCTAAGGATGACACGGCGGCCGGTCGGTACCGTTGGGTCTTCAAGGCCCCTTCGGACGCTGTTCTACATCTACATCTACATCTATACTCCGCGAGCCACCTTACGGTGTGTGGCGGAGGGTACTTATTGTACCACTATCTGATCCCCCCTTCCCTGTTCCATTCACGAATTGTGCGTGGGAAGAACGACTGCTTGTAAGTCTCCGTATTTGCTCTAATTTCTCGGATCTTTTCGTTGTGATCATTACGCGAGATATATGTGGGCGGTAGTAATATGTTGCCCATCTCTTCCCGGAATGTGCTCTCTCGTAATTTGGATAATAAACCTCTCCGTATTGCGTAACGCCTTTCTTGAAGTGTCCGCTACTGGAGCTTGTTCAGCATCTCCGTAACGCTCTCGCGCTGACTAAATGTCCCCATGACGAATCGCGCTGCTTTTCGCTGGATCATGTCTATCTCTTCTATTAATCCAACCTGGTAAGGGTCCCATACTGATGAGCAATACTCAAGAATCGGACGAACAAGCGTTTTGTAAGCTACTTCTTTCGTCGATGAGTCACATTTTCTTAGAATTCTTCCTATGAATCTCAACCTGGCGCCTGCTTTTCCCACTATTTGTTTTATGTGATCATTCCACTTCAGATCGCTCCGGATAGTAACTCCTAAGTATTTTACGGTCGTTACCGCTTCCAATGATTTACCACCTATGGCATAATCGTACTGGAATGGATTTCTGCCCCTATGTATGCGCATTATATTACATTTATCTACGTTTAGGGAAAGCTGCCAGCTGTCGCACCATGCATTAATCCTCTGCAGGTCCTCCTGGAGTACGTACGAGTCTTCTGATGTTGCTACTTTCTTGTAGACAACCGTGTCATCTGAAAATAGCCTCACGGAGCTACCGATGTTGTCAACTAAGTCATTTATGTATATCGTAAACAATAAAGGTCCTATCGCGCTTCCCTGCGGTACTCCCGAAATTACCTCTACATCTGCAGATTTTGAACCGTTAAGAATGACATGTTGTGTTCTTTCTTCTAGGAAATCCTGAATCCAATCACAAACCTGGTCCGATATTCCGTAAGCTCGTATTTTTTTCACTAAACGTAAGTGCGGAACCGTATCAAATGCCTTCCTGAAGTCCAGGAATACGGCATCAATCTGCTCGCCAGTGTCTACGGCACTGTGAATTTCTTGGGCAAATAGGGCGAGCTGAGTTTCACATGATCTCTGTTTGCGGAATCCATGTTGGTTATGATGAAGGAGATTTGTATTATCTAAGAACGTCATAATACGAGAACACAAAACATGTTCCATTATTCTACAACAGATTGACGTAAGCGAAATAGGCCTATAATTATTCGCATCTGATTTATGACCCTTCTTGAAAATGGGAACGACCTGCGCTTTCTTCCAGTCGCTAGGTACTTTACGTTCTTCCAGCGATCTACGATAAATTGCTGATAGAAAGGGGGCAAGTTCTTTAGCATAATCACTGTAGAATCTTAAGGGTATCTCGTCTGGTCCGGATGCTTTTCCGCTACTAAGTGATAGCAGTTGTTTTTCAATTCCGATATCGTTTATTTCAATATTTTCCATTTTGGCGTCCGTGCGACGGCTGAAGTCAGGGACCGTGTTACGATTTTCCGCAGTGAAACAGTTTCGGAACACTGAATTCAGTATTTCTGCCTTTCGCATTTCTTTTCTATCTAAAATCATTAACAGTAGTTAGGAAATAAAAAGAGAAACTGGGTGAGAGATTTGATGTTAAGCAAATTCCGCTGTTGCAGTTGAAGCAGCTCATCCCAGTGGGGGAGGAAGTTCTGGTGTTTCCGCTGGCGCTGGCACACAGGAGTCCCGCCCCCGGCACGTCGTGCAACGTCAGCGGCTGGGGCGTCACCACCTTCGTAAGTCTCCACTGCTGACACTTGCCAGCCTAACATCTAGAACTGCCGCAGGGAAGCGTGGTTGGTCCGCTGTTGTTTTCTATCTACATAAATGACCTTTTGGGTAGAGTGGATAGCAATGTGCGGCTGTTTGCTGATGCTGCTGTGGTGTACGGGAAGGTGTCATCGTTGAGTCACTGTAGGTGCATACAAGATGACTTGGACAGGATTTGTGATTGGTGTAAAGAATGGCAGCCAACTCTAAATATAGATAAATGTAAATTAATGCAGATGAATAGGAAAAAGAATCCTGTAATGTTTGAATACTCCATTACTAGCGTAGCGCTTGACACAGTCACGTTGATTAAATATTTGGGCGTAACATTGCAGACCGATATGAAGTGGGACAAGCATGTAATGGCAGTTGTGGGGAATGCGGATCGTAGTCTTCGGTTCATTGGTAGAATTTTGGGAAGATGTTGTTCATTTGTAAAGGAGACCGCTTATAAAACACTAATACGACCTATTCTTGAGTACTGTTCGAGCGTTTGGGATCCCTATCAGGTCGGATTGAGGGAGGGCATAGAAACAATTTAGAGGCGGGCTGCTAGATTTGTTACTGGTAGGTTTGATCATCCCGCGAGTGTTACGGAAATGTTTCAGGAACTCGGGTGGGAGTCTCTAGAGGAAAGGAGGCGTTCTTTTCGTGAATCGCTACTGAGGATATTTAGAGAACCAGCATTTGAGGCTGACTGCAGTACAATTTTACTGCCGCCAACTTATATTTCGAGGAAAGACCACAAAGATAAGATAAGAGAGATTAGGACTCATACAGAGGCATATAGGCAGTCATTTTTCCCTCGTTCTGTTTGGGAGTGGAACAGGGAGAGAAGATGCTAGTTGTGGTACGAGGTACCCTCCGCCACGCACCGTATGGTGGACTGCGGAGTATGTATGTAGATGCAGATGTAGAACTGTGAGCTAACATTTCTGCAGTAAAGGAACTCTCTGAAAATAATTTCTGTTTTGGCTGGAGCCACAGTTCAAATGGCTAAAAATGGTTCAAATGGCTCTGAGGCACTATGGGACTTAACATCTGTGGTCATCAGTCCCCTAGAACTTGGAACTACTTAAGCCTAACTAACCTAAGGACATCACACACATCCATGGCCGAGGCAGGATTCGAACCTGCGACCGTAGCGGTCGCGCGGTTCCAGACTGAAGCACCTTGACCCACACGGCCACACCGGCCGGCGGAGCCACAGTCATCGTAAACTTTTTGAATGATGCTGTCGCCCTTGTAGGTGGGTGTACACAAGTTTTATCAGCACTGCAATAAGTTTTATAACATGGACTCTACAAAGGTTGTATGTACGAGGGTTGTTTCAAAAGTAAGGAACCCAACTCTGTACCCTTACCGTACATGGTGCAATGCGAAACCTGGTAACACCACCGTGTTCGCCGGATCCCCCACCACAGCCAGCGTGGCTCTGCAACGGTCAGAAACGCCCAGACAGCCATAAGCGATGGAGCTCGTCATCGCCGTTACCACCAAGTGTGAAATTCGTGCGATCATCCGATTTTTGCACGCAAGAAAGTTACCACCTGTAGAAATTCATGGGCAACTAAGTGAAGTGTATGGGGAAACGGGTATAAGCATTCAACACGTCCGAAAATGGTGTAGGGAGTTTGCCAACGGCCGTACGGACGTCCACGAAGCGGGAGGGCGTCGATCTCCGACGAAGTTGTGGCGAAAGTCGGTCAAATCCTGCTCGAAGATCGGGAATTCACCATCCGGCAACTGGCTGCTCAAATTCCTGAGGCTTCTGAAGCTTCGATTGACAGGATATTGAATTAACAGCTAGGCTACCACAAGGTGTGCGAGCGCTGGATGCCCCACGTGCTTTCAGAAGTCTGTGCTCTGAAGTTCTGGAGTGAATGCGACGAGAATAAGAAAGAATTCCATGATTCCATTGTTACGGGGATAAATCGTGGTGCCATTACGTTACTCATGAAACAGAACAACAATCGCGCCAATGGAAACGCACCGGATCGCCACCACCAAAGAAGTTTAAGCGTGGCATCGGTGTTTTGGGACCGGCGTGGTGTACTGCTTGAGCCGTGGCGCTCGATACTGGTGCGCCCATATCTTGGATGTCCATTATCGATCCTTGGATGTTTCTTATCTTTGCTTGCCTTGTTGTTTTCCGCATTCGCGGGGCGAGTGGCAGTCGACGTTTGCTCGGGCTACCTGCTGAGACGCCGCGAGGTACGAGGTGCGAAGCGACCACGTATATGTGGAGTTGGTTGTACGCGGTCTGCCGGTTCAGGATGGAGGATGTGTGTTGGTTGCCTGCCTGTCTGCTCTCCTGATTTTGCTCGCCGTGTCTTGCGATCGCCTAGCTTGGGTTGCTGCCTGGTGTATCCTACACGAGCCATACCTGACGTCCAGCAGAAGTTAAGCAGCCTTGTGTTTCTTTTAAAGAAAAGTAGCAAATGTATAAGACTTTTGGTAGCCAATTTTGGTGGCCTCTTAAGTGTGGCCTTAGCGTTTACACTGCCTTTGGGGAGAGCTAATTCTTTTAAACTTAAATAGTTGGGGTTCCCTGTCCTTTATAATCTTTTGGCGGTTTTATTTGAATTTTCTCTTTGGGGTTCCTTCCTTACGCTTGGTTAAACGTTTACTTGTATAGCGGGAAGTGACTCCTGGTTAAAACTCGGAGAAGGTGTTTGATGTTACTGCCGCCTCCTGCATTCGTCTTTTCAATTAAGTGTTGTCATCCCTTCGAGTGACTTGGCGTCACTCCTCGTTAATTAATGCTGCTCTATGTGTACTTAATTTTGAATTGACCATTTTAATTAATATTTTGGAGCGCAGTTTAGCACTAAGGCAACCTCACTGTATACCACCTTGTGCCCCTGTCTGGTACCTTAATCTTCAGTGGCACGAGTTAGCTCCACTACCGGTTTTACTGATGTGCTTCGTTCAAAATCTTGTCTTGTATAAGTTTGCCCCATGTGCGTCTGGGAACACAGAGATGAACTTTGGTGTGACTTCAGTGCTAGTTAGTTAATGTAATCTTCATTTTGACTTGGCTTCCACTGAAGAGTTTGAGTGGGGCGTAGTGTGTTTGATTTGTTATTCATTTAATTACTGTAAGTTTTTTTATTTAATGGGGAGCAAGACTTTTAAAGTCTGTTGGTATTAACTCCCCTAGTTACGGGGCGTTGCTAATTCGTTCCAAATGGCCTGCTACTTATTCAGTGGCAAGGCTGTTACTGTGAGTACAAATTCACGCTATTTATTTGTTGCCGAAATTGTTAAAGTGTCTGTGTCGTGATTCAATCACTAGTTACTTGTTTGAGCTAAATTGATATAAACCTTACATTGCCTCCTTAAAATTTGTTGCCAGCAGAAATCCTTAAGAGAACTAAGTTTTGTCACTGCTTATGTTAACCTTTACTGGTAGCAATATTTCATGTAGTAAAATTTTGTCTTAAAATGTGTATTTCTCTGATATAACAAACGAGTGATAAAAGAAAAAAAGCTGAGAGGCCTGGTCCTTCCTATTGTGTACGGTTTGTAACACGTATCACTGCTCATTGATTTTACGCCTAGAGGGACCAGTATCAACCCGACAGGTTATTGCGAGACCCTGAAAAAGCTCAGACGGGCACTCAAAAACCGTCGTAGGGGAAAACTCAACAACGACGAAAGGCTGCACCACGACAATGCCCGTCCACGTGTCGCAACAAACGAAGGAGTTAATCGACAAATTTGGCTGGGATCTCATTGACCCCTCCACCCCTCCCCCCCCTCCCCCTACAGCCCCGATTTTGCACCTAGCGATTTCCATCCGTTCCCGAAATTGAAGGAGCACCTAGGCGGTCTACGATTCCAGACGGACGAGAAGTAGCATGAAGTAGTTTCCAAATTTCTCAACGAGTTGGCAGCGGACTTCTTTGAGGTGGAAATGCATGGGAATGCAAAAGTGGATTACTCGACAGAAAAAATGCATAGAAAATGAGGACTATGTGGAAAAATAGCGTAAAGATCAATGTTTCCAATGGTGCAATCGTTTTTTCCGAATAAAAAATTCCTTGTTTCAAAAAAAAATGTGGGAACTTTATTTTTGGAACAACCCTCGTATATTCGTCAGGTAGTATGCATCTCAGTACAATAACCATATGATTTTTTGTTTACACCCTTTCGGTACACAATTCTCAGATCACACCCACCCCGTGAATCCCCCGCCCCATTCTTTGCCACCCAACCTACCGCCACCCCTATCCAGTCTGAATAATGCCTCATGTTTTGTTGGCTCCACAGCTGCAGATATGTTCCTTCCCCCACCCCACCATTTCGTTGGGTTGTTGTTCTCTTGATTGACTGTGCTAGTGTGAGGGACTTTTGGGAGCATCTGCGTACTGTTGTTGCAATTTTTAACGATACATATTACTACTCGCTTATATATTGCGTCATGTTTTACGTAGTTAACTGTATTACAAAGCAGAAATTCCATGGTTTGTTTGCTTACAACATACTACATTACACAGATTCCATGTTTGTTACAAATATATTACGATAAGACACTTCACGATGTTTCTATGTGAACAAAGATAACATAATTATCTCGCAAAATAAACAGTTAGGCTACCTTGTTTCCTAACACACCACAGACTGCATTTTGCAGACTCTGATAACTATCTTTGGAAGCTAGTTTCATCTATGTCCATGTCAGTTATTATTTAGGCACAACAGTGTGGCGCACATTATTGGTTAGCAGTGCTACAGCGTCCAGAAATGAAAGTCTGCGATATATTTAGGTGTTTAGAGAAGTTATCCCTTTTAATAATGACGGATCTCGCCTTTATGACCAGACATGATTTTCGAGAAGGACTTGTATTTCATACCAGTCTGATGTCTTGACATTTAAATAAGATAAAGAATCATGTTTTATACACTATTTTTGTGGTTGCACTGTTTCTTCCTCCTGTGATTTATTTTTCTATTGTTTATTCCAGTTTATGTATTTTAAAATAGCCACAGCTTCATTCAAAATCTCGTGAAGACAATTTCAACCATAAAAGCTGACTGCTGCACATCCAAGCTCATATTTGGACATGAGGCAAGTATTGGTTTGTAAGTTCGTAGCAGATTTTTTTTTTTTTTTTTGCTAGTTTATATTAAGGCTGATATGCGTTCATCTATCGATTGTCAGTCTTTTTATTTGTGGGTCACTGCTGCCATTTGACTTTACATATTGTCTTTTGTCCTTTGGAGATAGCGAATGGAGCTGTGGTCGCTAGAAAACGGAGTGCCAAGTGGAGAAATTAGAATATTTCCAACAGATTCTTCTGTTTGAGTACAGTAGAGTGGCGACAGCGGCCAGAAGCATTTGCGACCTGTGTGGGGATAATGCCACTGGACAGGGCCCACCAATTTTCTCGTTTCAAGTATGATCGTTTTGACAACAGTGGCTCTCCACGTTCAGGAAGACCTTCAGTGTTTGATGAAGATTGGTTAAATGAATTGATCCATAATGATTTACGTGAATGTACTCGAGAACTGGTAAATGTGATGATCTGTGATCATT
This sequence comes from Schistocerca serialis cubense, assembly GCF_023864345.2. Classification (NCBI taxonomy): domain Eukaryota; kingdom Metazoa; phylum Arthropoda; class Insecta; order Orthoptera; family Acrididae; genus Schistocerca; species Schistocerca serialis. Next base: position 90,307,877 of record NC_064649.1, on the reverse strand, counting down.
CCACCTTCGTGCGACATTTGCATGCAAGATGGAAGGTTGAAAAATTCTGCATCTACAGCTACAAAGATACTCCGCAAACCACCTTACGGTCCGTACCATTACTCGGCATTTCTGCTCCTCTTCAACTTGTAAATAGAGCGAGGGGAAAACGACTGTCCGTACTCCTCCGTGTGAACTCTAACTTTTCATATTGTACACTTTTGGCCATTAAAATTGCTACACCAAGAAGAAATGCCGATGATAAACGGGTATTCATTGTACAAATATATTATACCAGAACTGACATGTAATTACATTTTCACGCAATTTGGGTATATAGATCCTGAGAAATCAGTACCCAGAACAACCACCTCTGGCCGTAATAACGGCCTTGGTACGCCTGGGCATTGAGTCAAACAGAGCTTGGATGGCGTGTACAGGTACAGCTGACCATGCGGCTTCAACACGATACCACAGTTCATCAAGAGTAGTGACTGGTGTATTGTGACGAGCCAGTTGCCCGGCCACCATTGACCAGACGTTTTCAGTTGATGAGAGATCTGGAGAATGTTTAGCTGGCCGGGGCAGCAGTCGAACATTTTCTGTATCCAGAAAGGCCCGTACAGGACCTGCAATATGCGGTCGTGCATTATCCTGCTGAAATGTAGGGTTTCGCAGGGATCGAATGAATGGTACAGCCACGGGTCGTAACACATATGAAATGTAACGTCCACTGTTCAAAGTGACGTCAATGCGAACAAGAGGTGACCGAGACATGTAACCAATGGCACCCCATACCATCACACCTGCTTATGCGCCAGTATGCCGATGACGAATACACGCTTCCATTGTGCGTTCACCGCGACGTCGCCAAACACGGATGCGACCATCATGATGCTGTAAACAGAACCTGGATTCATTCGAAGAAATGACGTTTTGCCATTCGTGCACCCAGGTTCGCCGTTGAGTACACCATCGCAGACGCTCCTGTCTGTGATGCAGCGTTAAGGGTAACCGGAGCCCCGGTCTCCGAGCTGATAGTCCATGCTGCTGCAAACGTCGTCGAACTGTTCGTGCAGATGGTTGTTGTCTTGCAAACGTCCACATCTGTTGACTCAGGGATCGAGACGTGGCTGCACGATCCGTTACAGCCATGCCTGTCATCTCGATTGCTAGTGGTACGAGGCCGTTGGGATCCAGCACGGTATTCCGTATTACCCTCCTGAACCAACCGATTCCAAATTCTGCTAACAATCATTGTATCTCGACCGACGCAATCACGATATGCTACAATCCGGCCTTTATCAAAGTCGGAAACGTGATGGTATGCATTTCTCTTCCTTACACGAGGCATCACAACAACGTTTCACCAGGCAACGCCGGTCAACTGCCTTTTGTGTATGAGAAATCGGTTGGAAACTTTCCTCATGTCAGCACATTGTAGGGGTCGTCACCGGCGCCAACCTAGTGTGAATGCTCTGAAAAGCTAATCATTTGCATATCACAGCATCTTCTTCCTGTCGGTTAAATTTCGCGTCTGTAGCATGTCATCTTCGTGGTGTAGCAATTTTAATGGCCAGTAGTGTATCTACGAGGTCCTTACGCGAGATACATATAGGTGGCAGTACATTCGTTCGACAGTCAGCTTCAAATGCCGATTCTCTAAATTTTCTCAATAGCGTTTCTGGAAAAGAACGTCGCCTTCCCTCCAGGGATTTCCATTCGAGTTCCCGAAGCACGTCCGTAACAGTTACGTGCTGGTCGAACCTAGCGGGCCGCGAGGAGTGGCCGTGAGGTTAGAGGGGCCATTGCGCGGCTCCTTCCACCGGAGGTTCGAGTCCTCACTCGGGCATGGGTGTGTTTGTGTTGTTCTTAGCCTACGTTAGTTTAAGTAGTGTGTAAGTCTAGGGACCGATGACCTCAGCAGTTTGGTCTCATAGGAATTCACACACATTTGAGCATTTGAACCTAGCGGTAACAACTCTAGCAGCCCCCCTCTGAATTGCCTCGACGTCTTACTTAAATCCGACTTGGTACAGATACCAAACACTCCAACAGAACTCAAGATCAGGTCGCACCAGAATCCTTTACAGGTGAATCACTCTTTTCTGAAATTCTCCCAGTAAACTGAAGTCCACAATCTGGCTTCCCTACCACAGTTTTCAAATGCTCGTTCCACTTCATATCCCTTTGCAACGTTACACCCAGATATTTAAACGTTTTAACTTTGTCAAACAGGACACTAATAATACTGTATCTGAACCTTACAGGTTTTTTCGTCCTACTCATCCGCATTAACTTATACTTTTTCTGCGTTTAGAGCTAGTTGCCATTCATAGACCAACTGAAAATTTTGTCTAAGTCGTCTTGTATCTTCCTAAAGTCACTCAACTTCGACAGCTTACCCTACACCACGGCGTCATCAGCAAACAATCGCAGATTGCCCGCCCCCCCCCCCCCCCCTATCCGGCAAATCATTAATGTATATACAGAGAACAACAGCGGACCTATCACACTTCCCTGCGGCCCCTCTGACGAGACCCTTGTCTCCAATGAACTCTCGCCGTCGAGGACAACATACTGCGTTATATTCCTTAAGAACTCTTCGAGCCACTCATATATCTGTGAATTTATTCCATTTACTCGTATCTTCGTTAACAGCCAGCAATAGGGCACTGTGTCAAATACTTTTCGGAAATCTAGAAAGTTGGAATCTGCCTGTTGTCCTTCATCCATAGTTCAGTGTATCATGTGACAAAAGGGCAAACAGAGTTTCGCACGAGCGATGCTTTCTAAAACCATGCTCATTCGTGGAAATAAGCTTCTCAGTCTCAAGAAAGGTTATTATATTCGAACTGAGAATATGTTCGAGGACTCTATAGCAAACAGAAGTTAGGGGTACTGGTCTGTAATCTTGCTGGTCCGTTGTTTTACGAGGTGCATTCAAGTTCTAAGGCCTGCGATTTTTTTCCTAATTAACTACTCACTCGGAATCGATGAAACTGGCGTTACATCTCGACGTAATCGCCCTGCAGACGTAACATTTTTCACAACGCTGACCCCATGATTTTATGGCAGCGGCGAAGCCTTCGTTAGGAGTCTGTTTTGACCACTGGAAAATCGCTGAGGCAATAGCAGCACGGCTGGTGAATGTGCGGCCACGGAGAGTGTCTTTCATTGTTGGAAAAAGCCAAAAGTCACTAGGAGCCAGGTCAGGTGAGCAGGGAGCATGAGGAATCACTTCAAAGTTGTTATCACGAAGAAACTGTTGCGTAACGTTAGCTCGATGTGCGGGTCCGTTGTCTTGGTGAAACAGCACACGCGCAGACCTTCCTGGACGTTTTTGTTGCAGTGCAGGAAGGAATTTGTTCTTCAAAACATTCTCGTAGGATGCACCTGTTACCGTAGTGCCCTTTGGAACGCAATGGGTAAGGATTACGCCCTCGCTGTCCCAGAACGTGGACACCATCATTTTTTCAGCACTCGCGGTTACCCGAAATTTTTTTGGTGGCGGAGAATCTGTGTGCTTCCATTGAGCTGACTGGCGCTTTGTTTCTGGATTGAAAAATGGCATCCACGTCTCATCCATTGTCACAACCGACAAAAAGAAAGTCCCATTCGTGCTGTCGTTGCGCGTCAACATTGCTCGGCAACATGCCACACGTCCGTCAGCATTCGTGGCACCCACCTGGATGACACTTTTCGCATTTTCAGGTCGTCATGCAGGATTGTGTGTACAGAACCCACAGAAGTGCCAACTCTGGAGGCGATCTGTTCAACAGTCATTCGGCGATCCCCCAAAACAATTCTCTCCACTTTCTCGATGGTGTCGTCAGACCGGCTTGTGCAAGCCCGAGGTTGTTTCGGTTTGTTGTCACACCATGTTCTGTCTTCATTAAACTGTCGCACCCACGAACGCACTTTCGACACATCCATAACTCCGTCACCACATGTCTCCTTCAACTGTCGATGAATTTCAATTGGTTTCACACTACGCAAATTCAGAAAACGAATGATTGCACGCTGTTCAAGTAAGGAAAACGTCGCCATTTTAAGTATTTAAAACTGTTCTCATTCTCGCCACTGGCGGTAAAATTCCGTCTGCCATACGGTGCTGCCATCTCTGGGACGTATTGACAATGAATGCGGCCTCATTTTAAAACAATGCGCATGTTTCTATCTCTTTCCAGTCCGGAGAAAAAAAAATCGGAGGCCTTAGAACTTGAATGCAGCTCGTACATTTCTTATACGCTGGAGTCACCGGCTCTTTTTTCCAATCGCTTGGGACTTTCTGCAGGGCGATAGATTGATGGTAAATGGAAGCTAGGTAAGTGGCCAGTGCCGTAGAGAACTCTCTGTAAAATCTAACCGGAATTTCATATGGACCTGGTGATTTATTTGTTTTCAAATATTCAGGCTTCAAATATTCAAGCTTATTTCCATGTCGTTCATACGGGAGTCTGCCCGATGGTCACGGTTCTTGAATGTGAAATTTAAAACTTCGGCTTTCGTTTTGCTATCTTCAGCTGCTACACCAGACTGTTCAACAGGGGACTGAATGAAGAAGACACAATGACTGAGCTGAACATCGTGAGACAATTAGCCAGAGCTAACGGATATCGCCCAAACGTTGTCAATAAATTAATACGACAGAAACAGCGCGCGGATGCAAGGAAGAATACCGAAAATAACATGACGAGAGTCACAATACCATACTTCGGTGATATTTCGGAAAATGTGGCTAACATTTCCAAACCTTTTATAGTTGATACCGCTGTTCAGACCAATAATACGCTGCGATTTAAACTAAGAAATAATTTACAGCAGGAAAGCGATAAATATGAGAGAGCTGGTGTCTATAAAATTCAGTGTATCACGTGCAGCCGGCCGCGGTGGTCTCGCGGTTCTAGGAGCGCAGTCCGGAACCGCGCGACTGCTACGGTCGCAGGTTCGAATCCTGCCTCGGGCATGGATGTATGTGATGTCCTTAGGTTAGTTAGGTTTAACTAGTTCTAAGTTCTAGGGGACTGATGACCACAGATGTTAAGTCCCATAGTGCTCAGAGCCATTTTAACACGTGCAAAGCAAGCTATGTAGGCCAAACTGGTACGTCCTTTAAAGTACGTTACAAAGAACATAGTGATGCTTTCCGGCTTAATAATTTCGAAAAGTCAGCTGTAGCCACGCATATTTGGGAAATGGGACACCCCATGTTGGAAATAGATCAGGATCTCGTTATTTTACATAGACAGGACAAAGGCAAAAAGCTGGATCTACTAGAACAGCTGGAAATTACGATACATAGTGTGGATAATCGGAACACACTGAATGAACAGCTAACTGGTGATACAAATAACTTTTTCAAACATTTCACTGGTTCCTTTTAGTAACCACATTTTTAGCAATCGGCCGGATACCATCATTTCATGAGGTCCTTGGAACATGTATACGTTATCTGTTTGTATAGACATCTCTGTGACTTCCTTGTTAACTTGCGCCTGAGGTGTCTCGCGTTTCAGTGTCGTGTTTGGCTACGTGGTGTGTGGTATCAACGAAGACGCACGGTGCGGTTTACGACGATAGAAGAGAGAGCCATGTGGTTAGATGTTGAACACCATAAGCGACACCATTTTAGAGGTTTTTTTATATTTTGACGACTATGTGGAGATGCACCTTGGAAGACACGGCTGCAACAAGGGAAGTAGCCACGAGGTTTTAATTTTATTATCAATTGCCTGGTGCATGTTCCATTTTAGCGCGTTTTAACAGGTTCTTTTACTTTTTATTATTCTGATGATGGAAGCTTGACTTCCGAAACGCGTCAGTCTTAGTGTTTTACACTATAAACAAGTGGTTTAGATACAGGCTCCCAGGTAGATGCTATTTTTCTTGACTTTCGGAAGGCGTTCGATACAGTTCCGCACTGTCGCCTGATAAACAGAGTAAGAGCCTACGGAATATCAGACCAGCTGTGTGGCTGGATTGAAGAGTTTTTAGCAAACAGAACACAGCATGTTGTTATCAATGGAGAGACGTATCCAGACGTTAAAGTAACCTCTGGCGTGCCACAGGGGAGTGTTATGGGACCATTGCTTTTCACAATATATATAAATGACCTAGTAGATAGTGTCAGAAGTTCCATGCGGCTTTTCGCGGATGATGCTGTAGTATACAGAGAAGTTGCAGCATTAGCAAATTTCAGCGAAATGCAGGAAGATCTGCAGCGGATAGGCACTTGGTGCAGGGAGTGGCAACTGACCCTTAACATAGACAAGTGTAATGTATTGCGAATACATAGAAAGAAAGATCCTTTATTGTATGATTATATGATAGCGGAACAAACACTGGTAGCAGTTACTTCTGTAAAATATCTGGGAGTATGCGTAAGGAACGATTTGAAGTGGAATGATCATATAAAATTAATTGTTGGTAAGGCGGGTGCCAGGTTGAGATTCATTGGGAGAGTGCTTAGAAAATGTAATCCATCAACAAAGGAGGTGGCTTACAAAACACTCGTTCGACCTATACTTGAGTATCGCTCATCAGTGTGGGATCCGTACCAGATCGGGTTGACAGAGGAGATAGAGAAGATCCAAAGAAGAGCGGCGCGTTTCGTCACAGGGTTATTTGGTAAGCGTGATAGCGTTACGGAGATGTTTAGAAAACTCAGGTGTCAGACTCTGCAAGAGAGGCGCTCTGCATCGCGGTGTAGCTTGCTGTCCAGGTTTCGAGAGGGTGCGTTTCTGGATGAGGTATCGAATATATTGCTTCCCCCTACTTATACCTCCCGAGGAGATCACGAATGTAAAATTAGAGAGATTAGAGCGCGCACGGAGGCTTTCTTCCCGCGAACCATACGCGACTGGAACAGGAAAGGGAGGTAATGACAGTGGCACGCAAAGTGCCCTCCGCCACACACCGTTGGGTGGCTTGCGGAGTATAAATGTAGATGTAGATGTAGATATATTTTTTAACATTGACAATCACAACCACGACCTCTCATCCAGTATGGATACAATCGAGGCGACCACTGTTGTTTAGTACATAGGCGACGTCGTTGATAAGGTTTTTCTTTTTTCTCCCTGCTGACAGAAGGGCGTGAAGCCTAAGGAGACGCTGCGCTACGTGGAGGTGCCTGTGGTGGGGGCGGAGGACTGCCGGCGCCAGCTGCCGGGACTGCTTGGAGAAGGCATGCTGTGTGCCGGGGGCCAGGGCGGCCGGGACGCGTGCAGCGTGAGTACAGCACTCCTCCAGACACAGACTGCGGCCTGCCGCCCTAACCAGCCCTGGCCAGACAGGATCCGGCCTGCCGCTGCGACGGACGGCGCGGCGGTGGGCCGGACCCGTCAGCGGCCAGGGACGCCACACAGGCAACGGCCGGCCGGCCGCAGCGACTCTTGATGCGTCAGCTGTTAACACTGTGGAAGGGGCCGAAACCCATTATTAAGCTTGCTTGCAGAAATGAGAACCGATACGAAATGGCACCAAGAAGAGATGTTGGGTGCACGACATTGATAGCGTGAAAGAAAGCTTAGGAGAATACCATCGCCTGTGTATTGATCTAGAGTCTGACGAAGATAGGTTCTTCAAATCTTTTCGGATGTCGCGAGAATGTTTCGAGGAAATGCATCGGCTGATAAAAAGGTAGCAGCGAGAAGTGCACAACGAACCGGAGAAAGCCAATTGATACAAGGCACAGACAAGCCGTTTGTTTGACGTAAGTTTTACCGTTTGTGGCCTCTTTGTGTTCGAAATAGAAGTCATATACACTCCTGGAAATTGAAATAAGAACACCGTGAATTCATTGTCCCAGGAAGGGGAAACTTTATTGACACATTCCTGGGGTCAGATACATCACATGATCACACTGACAGAACCACAGGCACATAGACACAGGCAACAGAGCATGCACAATGTCGGCACTAGTACAGTGTATATCCACCTTTCGCAGCAATGCAGGCTGCTATTCTCCCATGGACACGATCGTAGAGATGCTGCATGTAGTCCTGTGGAACGGCTTGCCATGCCATTTCCACCTGGCGCCTCAGTTGGACCAGCGTTCGTGCTGGACGTGCAGACCGTGTGAGACGACGCTTCATCCAGTCCCAAACATGCTCAATGGGGGACAGATCCGGAGATCTTGCTGGTCAGGGTAGTTGACTTACACCTTCTAGAGCACGTTGGGTGGCACGGGATACATGCGGACGTGCATTGTCCTGTTGGAACAGCAAGTTCCATTGCCGGTCTAGGAATGGTAGAACGATGGGTTCGATGACGGTTTGGATGTACCGTGCACTATTCAGTGTCCCCTCGACGATCACCAGTGGTGTACGGCCAGTGTAGGAGATCGCTCCCCACACCATGATGCCGGGTGTTGGCCCTGTGTGCCTCGGTCGTATGCAGTCCTGATTGTGGCGCTCACCTGCACGGCGCCAAACACGCATACGACCATCATTGGCACCAAGGCAGAAGCGACTCTCATCGCTGAAGACGACACGTCTCCATTCGTCCCTCCATTCACGCCTGTCGCGACACCACTGGAGGCGGGCTGCACGATGTTGGGGCGTGAGCGGAAGACGGCCTAACGGTGTGCGGGACCGTAGCCCAGCTTCATGGAGACGGTTGCGAATGGTCCTCGCCGATACCCCAGGAGCAACAGTGTCCCTAATTTTCTGGGAAGTGGCGGTGCGGTCCCCTACGGCACTGCATAGGATCCTACGGTCTTGGCGTGCATCCGTGCGTGGCTGCGGTCCTGTCCCAGGTCGACGGGCACGTGCACCTTCCGCCGACCACTGGCGACAACATCGATGTACTGTGGAGACCTCACGCCCCACGTGTTGAGCAATTCGGCGGCACGTCCACCAGGCCTCCCGCATGCCCACTATACGCCCTCGCTCAAAGTCCGTCAACTGCACATACGGTTCACGTCCACGCTGTCGCGGCATGCTACCAGTGTTAAAGACTGCGATGGAGCTCCGTATGCCACGGCAAACTGGCTGACACTGACGGCGGCGGTGCACAAATGCTGCGCAGCTAGCGCCATTCGACGGCCAACACCGCGGTTCCTGGTGTGTCCGCTGTGCCGTGCGTGTGATCATTGCTTGTACAGCCCTCTCGCAGTGTACGGAGCAAGTATGGTGGGTCTGACACACCGGTGTCAATGTGTTCTTTTTTCCATTTCCAGGAGTGTAAATTATTCCATTTCAGTTTTGCCATATCATATGAAAGGTTCGGCGGAAGAAAAAATGGCGCTGAGCACTATGGGACTCAACTGCTGAGGTCATTCGTCCCCTAGAACTTAGAACTAGTTAAACCTAACTAACCTAAGGACATCACAAACATCCATGCCCGAGGCAGGATTCGAACCTGCGACCGTAGCGGTCTCGGCGGAAGAAAGTGCTATCCCACAACGTAGTTACGAGTAAAGTGATAAATTTATCTGCAGTGTTTACGAATACAGTAAACGACAGTAACATCTAGTTCCGTATGTCCCGCTAGAGAGAACTTTCTACTTAATAGATTGTTTTCTTTCATTGTATTCATAACATTTTCATTGAATTTAAACAAACATATCTTTGGTCGTTAACTTATCTATTAGTTCTATCGGCATAATTGATTTTACTCTTTTCCAGATACTTGACTACAGGCGACAGTCACCAGACCATAGCCTTTTCTTTTCGGTTAGGACGTTCAACAGTCTCAGATATTGTTAAACAAGTGTGCCAGGCAATATGGACTTCTACAGCCCAAGTATTTACCTACTCCTACAACAGAGATGTGGAAGAAATCTGAAGAAGGGTTTATAGAACTGGGGGTTTCCGAACTGCCTTGGAAGCATAGACGGAAAGGCTATCAGGTTAAAATGCGCGAAGGATAGTGGATCGCAGTTCTTTTCGCTAGTTCTCCCGGCGATCGTCGATCCATACTACCGAGTTTACAGTAGTTGATATTGGAAGTTATGGACGTCACAGTGACATTACTATTCAGCTTTCTATCAACAGTATATTGAGGACAAAAGTATTCTACCTCCAAATCAGGATCGCGTGTATCATACAAAAAGTTGTATTCTCTCAGCTCCTCTGTAAGTCTTTCTGTGTCCATGGTGCGTTCACTACGAGCTACAAGACAAAAACCGCCTCACGCCGCTGCTTCTAGTGTGACAGCAGAGCAGTTGAGTGCGCCAACAGAGGCAAGCAGCCGCTCCGGCTTGCGGCGAATCTGTAATCTGTGACAACCCGGCGGCGGCCGGTGCGGCAGGTCGGCTGCCGGTGCGTCAGAGCCGCGCTCTGTGTGACCGCCCCAAACAACAACGAGCGATTCAACAGTGCGGCCTGCCGGCTGCGGTTCAAGGCCACTGGCCGGACGGCCAGGCCGCATTCTGTCTGGCCAAGCCTTAACTAGCCCTTTGCGACCGGCAGTCAGAAATTTGTAACAGTAGCCACGAAAAATGAACTTACGATATTAACTTTTTATGCTTATTCGATATACAAGCTGAACACCTGGTGCTGCCCCGGTAGATAGTTATTCTGTTCCATTAGCGCAGGTCCGCAGGTGGTGGTCTCGCGGTAGCGCTCTCGCTTCCCAAGCACGGGGGTCCCGCGTTCGATTCCCAGTGCGGTCAGGGATTATCACCTGCCTCGAGATGATTGGATGTTGGTTTTTTCAAATCGAGACAAATTAATTCAAAATAACCAAAATAACACACAACCTAATTTTAAAAAAAACTTTTAATCTGTATATTAAATAAATGAAGTGCCTGATTAAAGGGTTACCTTGTTAGGGTAAATTAAGCAAATAAAAATTACCTTCATTAAATAAATTACTTAAGATAGAATTAAATTACCTCCTTTAGTATCAAAAACTAACGTGCATCATACACCTTAATGTAAAAAGGTAAGCTAAACAAGCTAATGGGTTCATACCCCATTTATAGAGGTATCAATCCTCTCCTTTTTAATGACCAACAACTCTACAAAACTACTCTTCCTATTACCATTAATGATAGGAACGATCCTGTCCATTTCATCAAATTCCTGATTTGGAGTTTGAATAGGACTTGAGATCAACTTACTTTCATTTGCCGGCCGTTGTGGTCTCGCTGTTAAGGCGCTCAGTCCGGAACCGCGCGACTGCTACGGTCGCAGGTTCGAATCCTGCCTCGGGCATGGATGTGTGTGATGTCCTTAGGTTAGTTAGGTTTAAGTAGTTCTAAGTTGTAGGGGACTGATGACCACAGAAGTTAAGTCCCATAGTGCTCAGAGCCATTTGAACCGTTTTTTTACTTTCATTTATTCCGCTTCTAACGAGAAATAAAAATATAATGATAAATGAGTCATCAATTAAATATTTTATTGTCCAATTACCTGTTTTTATTGTCGTATCATTCAGATCTGATATCTTAATCTGTGTTGCAATTAACTAAAATTGCGATTGCCAGAGGCCTATCTGTTTCAGAGGTATTTGTGTCAATAAGGTAGTAACAGGAAATGACACATGATGGTACATGGGCCATAAACTTTCGCCTTACGTCCTTTTATCCATAATTGCAGGTTTCAAAAGCAGAAACCATAAAAAAATTCTCGAATGCGGAGTCGACTAAGTTACTGTTGGTGACTGGCGAAGGAACCGACTTAAAGTGGAACAGGTTTCTTCAAGGAAATGTTCTGAAGAATCTCTCAACCGGAAAACTATAAGTCGCAGCTTGAAAAAACAAATGAGCCGTAGTTAATGTCGTTTATTGTTTTCAACATCGTCTTACTTCTTTAACCACATACATTTCGATAATCCAAGTTTTCAGTAGTTTCAGGTGGTCGCCGTCCCTTTCACCTCTAACTATCGAGGCTGTACTGCAACAGCTCCTGTAACTTTTCGAAAGAGAGGAAATCTGAATTTGCACTGCTAGAAACTTAGCGTCATCGATTCGGTAGGTTGGTCAGTGAAAAATAAAATAACAAGGACATGTGAATGATACTTAAAAAATCGAAGTTCGTACAAGAAATCTATTTGCAAATACATTCATGTATAAAATTTATATTATAATTACTTAAATACATGAGTTATTGAATGATTAAATTTCACATTCGCTTTGCTCTCGCTTCTTGACGGCTGCCTTGGTATGTTTATAAGCTCTTTCTTCTGTCTCTAGTAACTAATAATAGAACGCTATCAAAACTCCTGGTTGTCCTTTCAACAGCCGATCGATGAGAAGATACTTACATTCTTCAGCAAGCACGATATGTCCTAACGCACCTCCAGTTATTTTCGATTTTATTTATTGTATTTCTTTCATTCTTTATACAGAGCTTACAGCTGTGGTCTGCTGTTTCTCATCTAGTGTCTGATAATTCATGCATATTTCCAATAAATCGTCACTTTCCGCTTTATTCAAGTCGCAGGGTCTAGGCCACACTTTTAATATAGATACCTTCAAATTATATACACTGACTTAGGTTTCATTGATGGCACATTTCTTACAATTGTTTGATGCGATTAACGCCCAAGCGAATAATTTTTCTCCTGTAAACGAATTTACTGTGTCTGCTTCCTTACCTCACAAATGGAAGATGATTGGCATGCCCTGGACCCGGAAAGAGAAGGGAATTGCTCTCCTGTGGGTTCTGGCTAACTGCTTGGAACCACTGACCATTCACGTAACCCCGCGAATGCTATCCATGAAATTCGAGGTCATTACTGTAATGAGACTGTCATAAACAACCTGTGCGCATGTGGTAATGAATCAGTTTTTCGTGATGAAGTAATGCAATCTGAGGAAAAAGAAAGAGATAGAGAGGGAGAGAGAGAGGAAACGACGCACCACGAAGGAGTTATGCAAATTGGTCAAAAATTAATATTCATACAAGTATTGATGGAAATTGCAAACCTTTGGCCGCGCGGTTTGAGGCGCCATGTCACGGACTACGCGGCCTCTCCCGCCGGAGGTTCGAGTCCTCCCTCGGACATGTGTGTGTGTAACCATTGGTTAGTTTCAGTAGTGTGTGTTAGTCTAGGGACTGATGACCTAAGCAGCTTTGTCCCTTAGGAATTCACACACATTTGAACAGTTATCCAAACGGACGAAGGGGACTTAAAGTTTAACGTGGGGCAGACCTAAAAATCAGAGATCAAATAGGACCTTCCATTCCGTGACCTTCCGATTTGCTTATATGACAAGCTTTTCGTAACAACCTGATCGTGATTAGTGAACTGTGAATCATTTCCAACATATCATACACAGCTGGGTGATGCACGTGGTATTCTTATTAATCTCGTTCGTAAGTTATTCAACTGCGAGTATGCGACCATTCTACAGAGTACTCTGAAAGCCGTCTGTCGACGCACTCTTTATACACTAACTCGAAACGACGGTGCTTACAAATTATTTATTGTATTGTATTGTATTTTATTGATCCAGGCAATCATAGTATTGTACAGTTGTACATATGATATTGGACAGGTCAGGAGAGCAGTTTTACAAATTGATTTTTACGTTATTTTGTAGCGAGGAAATTATCTATCTTAAACGAAACAGTCAATACAAATCATAGAATTGTACTGTTGTACATATGATATGTGACAGGTCAAGTGAACATATTTGCAAGTAATGTTTAATAAACTGATTTTACATTATTTTGTAATGAGAAAATTATCTATCTTTAACAGTAAATACAAATGTCGTATAGTAAAATACAAACAGCCAATACAAATGTAATAGTAAAATAATCCAGTATATTTCATAGACATGCACAGTATATAATTTTCAGACCAAACTGAACATTTATTATAAAACTGTTTACAATTTTAACCCCATTAAAAAAATTATCTAAATTTGTATCCCAACTTTTAAAACACTTTTTTTGTAGCAGGTACTTCTGGACTGAATCATATGTAGGTCAGATTGCTGCCTTGTTGCATAGCTATGAATATCTCCATTGAATTTTAATGTGCAGTCATTGTTTAACAGGTATGACTTGACAAATGAGACGATATTATAAATGTAAGCAGAGGGCAGTGTCATAATGCCATTTGTTTTGAAATGTTGTCTGCATGATTCGTTATGTCTTAGGTTACATATTATGCATATTGCATTTTTTTGCGTTTTGAAAAGAGTTCCCCCAAAATATGATTCCATATTGTATGTAGAGTGGAAGTAAGCATAATATAAATGTATGAGAAAAGATTTTGTGACTGATTTTTTGAGTATCATTAAAATGTAACATAGAGTTGATAGCTTTTTTGAGATATAATTTGTGTGAGTCTTCCACTTAAGAATTTCTTCAAGCCATAAGCCAAGAAAGTTGACAGAGTCCACACACGTAAGCTCGTGGTTATGTAGAATTACATTGGGCATTTCTTGTTTTTGGGATGATAGTCTGAAGTTTATGTATGCTCTTTTCTGTATATTTATAATCAGTTTGTTCTCATTGAACCATTTGCCGAGTGACTACATAGCGGTTTAATGTTTTGGTTGTGCTCCTCTGCATCAGTACCTGTTATTAGTATACTCGCGTCATCGGCAAATAGTGTGGTATGTCCTGTAGCAAGCTTCATGCTTATGTCATCGATGTATAGCAGAAACAGTATGGGTCCCACGATTGAGCCTTGTGGCACACTATATCTAATTGGCATTGTGTCAGAGGAGTGGACAGTACAATGATGGGTGGTTGTATTCTTTTTTTCAAAATTAATTTCAACTTTTTGTAATCTGTTTGACAGGTAAGATTCTAACCATTTGTTTGCAGTTCCTCTTACATCCTTATTTGCTGGCTTCTTAAGGAATATGGTATGGTCAGTTACATCGAAGGCTTTGGATAAATCTAAAAATGTTCTTAGTAGAGATTTCCTTATTATCCAGTGCCTTTAAGGTTTTGTTGAGATACTCATAAATAGCTGTGGTTGTCGTTTTTTGTTTTCTAAAACCATGCTGGTGTTTTGTTAATAAGGATAGTTTATTAGTTAAGTATTCCAATCTGGTGTAACATAATTTTTCAAATGCTTTTGAGAATGAGCTGAGTTGTACTATGCGTCTGTAATTGGCTACATCATTTTTAGGGCCCTTTTTGTGAAGGGGGGTAATTTTAGAAGTCTTTAGTAGGTCAGGGAAAACTCCATTTGTAAAGGATGCATTTATTATGTGGGTTAGGGGTTCTACAATAGATTCTCCACAGTTCTTTACAATTAAATCAGGAATGTTGTCACTGCCACTGGAGTACTTATTCTTTAGTCCTTTTATAGCTGTAAGTACTTCAGTATAGGAGACTTTGTGAAGAAACATTTATGCCTGTACTAGTATGGTTCCACTAGTGTCTGGTATCGAGTATTTGGTCTGTGGCAGTTACTGGCTTAATAAAAAAGAAACATGCAATAGAAGACAAGAAGGACAGTGCACGAATTTCGCAACTCTTGCGACATCGGAAACAGACACAGAGCGACACACCTCAGAACCTTGACTACATCCATGATTTGTATATGAAAGGATTAGATTAAATAAAATTAACCGATCTGCTCGCCAAATTCTCGGCTTAATCCGTAGCAAAACATTTCACAACCTTTTCACTTCTGCCGCTCGGGATTAGCCGAGCCGTCTAAGGCGCTGCAGTCGAGGACTGTGCGGCTGGTCCCGGCGGAGGTTCGAGTCCTTCCTCGGGCATGGGTGTGTGTGTGTGTGTGTTTGTCTTTAGGACAGTTTAGGTTAAGTAGTGTGTAGGCTTAGGGACTAATTACCTTAGTAGTTAAATCCCATAAGATTTCACACACATTTGAACTTTTTTTTTCATTTTTCGCCTGAGCTGTTTATCGTCCACATTTCCCTACCATGTAAAAATACTTCCACAAAATACTTCTTAACGTCCGAATTTGTATTACATGTTAACATATTTCTCTTTTTCAAAACCGCTTTTCTAGCTATCATCAGTCTGTATTGTATCTCCTACTTACTTTGCTACGCAAATAGCAAATCTACTTTTCCTGTCTCGTTTCGGCCGGCCGAGGTGGCCGAGCCGTTCTAGTCGCTACAGTCTGGAACCACGCGACCGCTACGGTCGCAGGTTCGAATCCTGCCTCGGACAAGGATGTGTGTGATGTCCTTAGTTTCTGGGGGACTGATGACCTCAGAAGTTAAGTCCCAGAGCCATTTGAACCATTTGTCTTGTTTCCTAACATAGTTTACCTTTGTTGACCGTCTTACAACCTCTTTGTAAGACACTCCCCATTCTGTGCGATTACCGTTCAAAGTCTTTTGCATTTCTTGACAGAATTACTGTGTCACGGACAAAACACACAGCCATTATCTGTTCTACCTGATCTTCTGTTTCCTTACTACAGCTTGCCTTTCATGTCCTCCTACCCTTAAAATGCAGTCTCTGTTGTAGAATTTCTATTGCCTGTATTTTATTCGTTGTAACTGCAGCATTTCAAAGAGTGCAGTGTAGTCAATGAAGCTCTCTCAATCTACAAATGAATCGGTTAGTTGGAAAAGAGGTCATATCCATTTTTTTTTTAAGAAAAGGGAAGCTACGTTAACCGGAGATACCTGATCTTTATATCTGCACGCATCTTTTGGTATAACAGGAGTCGTATCGCATCAGCAGGAGAGCTCATCTGATGGGTACTGAGTTAGGAAATGGCATGTCCGTTTAGTCAAGGGGATAGTAGACTTGTTCCAAAAAAAAAAGAAGAAACTAGTCGATGTAAGGAAAATTCTACAATACATATCCGACGAGCAGGAACCATTTCACAACGTTATCTCTCAGTAGCCAGCGAAGGATGGACAAGATAAAGATGAACTGTACCCACTGTTCTCTCTCTCTCTCTCTCTCTCTCTCTCTACTTTTGTCTTGGCTCTGATTGTAGATTGGGTATATTGTAAATAAACCAGCATTCTCATGAAACACTGTCCTATTGCTATAATGTATATGAATAGTATAAACTTGAGTAAAACAATCCTTCCGCTGCAAAGAGAACGCAAGTTCGCTCATCGGCATCATCAGGTTCTAAAAGGGCCCTCTCCAGTGCGCTCAAACTCTTCAAACTCTATTACTGACCATAGTCGATGGCAAAAATATGCTGTAATGGAGTACACTGTTTCACCCTAGGGCCAGTTGCTACAAGGTAACTCCACAACACCACGCTTAAATCCGTTGTGTACTAAAGCATTCTTTTGAGTTTCCAGAAAAATTTGCTCTCTGAGACTTAACTTACTTTCCAACCAGACGATTCAAATACTATAAATGAAGCATTACCTCTTTCTTTTTTCAATTTATCTTCTAAGCCACAGCCTCAGTATTTCCTCTCGTATTCCTGCCCTTTTTCTGGAAACCAGACACAAGTGCGCCCATGTCGTCTTCTCTACAGTCTACAGGATGACAGATCTCTACTCAACATGATAATAATGATTAGATGACTTTTTATTTTGGGTCATACAAAGCACACAGAAAAAACATTGCGTAGACGACCGACGGCGATAGTTTCGCCTACAATATTTTTTTTATTTTTACTTATTTACTTATTTTTTTTTCTTTTTGAGACCATTAGAACGAGAAAGTGTGTCTTCTAATGGAGGATCCCTCAGCTTTATGTTGTATACAGCAAATACTCTTGGGATCCAACATATGAATCTGGCCGGAAGAGAATCCCCTACCACCAAAATACAGGCGTTGTTCTGAAAGTAAAGAATGATCAGTCATGAAATAAAAACCACCGTTAAAATCCGATGATGTTTTGCACAGGTAGACTGGGCAGTGTCTCTAGCATGCCCGTCGATCGCGTTACGTCATTCCTTTTAGTTCCGAGCACACAGGGAGCACATAAAGATACCTAGATCTAGAGTGTCTCCCGCCAAGTACGAGAGCCTGGTGAAAAATTTCGCCTGAAGCTATGCAGCCAACATTACATAACTGTCGTGCGTTTTCTTCTTCAAGGCAATTCTCAGCCGCGTTCTGCAGGGGCAATGAAGATGCTCGTGCAAAGTTTTGAATTGAAAACGCTTGATTACCCACAATACGTGCATTCAAGTTCTGAGGCCTCCGATTTTTTTTTTCTCCGGACTGGAAAGAGATAGAAACATGAGGCCGCATTCATTGTCAATACGTCCCAGAGATGGCAGCGCCGTATGGCAGATGGAATTTTACCGCCAGCGGCGAGAATGAGAACTGTTTTAAATACCTACAATGGCGACGTTTTCCTTACTTGAACAGCGTGCAATCATTTGTTTTCTGAATTTGCGTGGTGTGAAACCATTTGAAATTCATCGACAGTTGGAGGAGACGTGTGGTGATGGAGTTATGGATGTGTCGAAAGTGCGCTGGTGGGTGCGACAGTTTAATGAAGGCGGAACATCGTGTGACAACAAACCGAAACAACCTTGGGCTCGCACAAGCCGGTCTGATGACATGATCGAGAAAGTGGAGAGAATTGTTTTGGGGGATCGCCGAATGACTGTTGAACAGATCGCCTCCAGAGTTAGCATTCCTGTGGATTCTGTGTACACAATCCTGGATAATGACCTGAAAATTCAAAAAGTGTCATCCAGGTGGGTGCCACGAATGCTGACGGACGACCACATGGCTGCCCGTGTGGCATGTTGCCGAGCAATGTTGACGCGCAACTACAGCATGAATGGGACTTTCTTTTCGTCGGTTGTGACAATGGATGAGACGTGGATGCCATTTTTCAATCCAGAAACAAAGCGCCAGTCAGATCAATGGAAGCACACAGATTTACCGCCACCAAAAAAATTTCAGGTAACCGCCAGTGCTGAAAAAATGATGGTGTCCATGTTCTGGAACACCGAGGGTGTAATCCTTACCCGTTGCGTTCCAAAGGGCACTACGGTAACAGGTGCATCCTACGAAAATGTTTTGAAGAACAAATTCCTTCCTGCACTGCAACAAAAACGTCTGGGAAGGGCTGCACATGTGCTGTTTTACCAAGACAACGCACCCGCACATCGAGCTAACGTTACGCAACAGTTTCTTCGTGATAACAACTTTGAAGTGATTCCTCATGCTCCCTACTCACCTGACCTGGCTCCTAGTGACTTTTGGCTTTTTCCGACAATGAAAGACACTCTCCGTGGCCGCACATTCACCAGCCGTGCTGCTATTGCCTCAGCGATTTTCCAGTGGTCAAAGCAGACTCCTACAGAATCCTTCACCGCTGACATGGAATCATGGCGTCAGCGTTGTGAAAAATGTGTACGTCTGCAGGGCGATTACGTCGAGAAGGAACGCCAGTTTCATCGATTTCGGGTGAGTAGTTAATTAGAAAAAAAATCGGAGGCCTTAGAACTTGAATGCACCTCGTACAGCCCATAATTGTCTCCCTCTGGGTTTCATCTCTGCTCACACGAACCACTGGCTATGGAGAACACATTTTGGTACAGTCAACGAGCTGCAGGCCAGCGTAGAGAATTGTCGAAATGTACTGGCGGCTGCCTTCTATAACGAGGGTGTTGGAAAGTTGGTACAAGGCTATGACAAACGTCTAAGTCGGATCGGCGACTATGGAGATAAGCAGATGGAAGTTGTAGCTAACTATTGCAAATGAAACAGTTCTGATTTTCACTGCGGTTTCCATTTCGGGACCTATCGTTCCTTACTTTCCGAATAGCACTCGTAGTTGCTGTATGGGGCATCTTGTTTGCAGAAACCAAATTTAGAGGCCTGTCACAGGGCCAGAAAGAGTTGGGCAACATTATGGCAAAAATTCTGCCAACAAAGATTAGCATAAAAAACTTCCTGGCAGATTAAAACTGTGTGCCCGACCGAGACTCGAACTCGGGACCTTTGCCTAGCAGAAGTAAAGCTGTGAGTACCGGGCGTGAGTCATGCTTCGGTAGCTCAGATGGTAGAGCACTTGCCCGCGAAAGGCAAAGGTCCCGAGTTCGAGTCTCGGTCGGGCACACAGTTTTAATCTGCCAGGAAGTTTCATATCAGCGCACACTCCGCTGCAGAGTGAAAATCTCATTCAAGATTAGCATATATTTACAATAACTTATTAATAGGAACTCTACATTAGTTGCCTTTGAAGATGATTTGTGACAAGAGTTCGGTTTGAACAGACCTGTGTTTATTATAGGATAAACAATAACTACTAGCAACTGAAGACTATCTGGTTTGGCTCTAATTGCTGATGCCTGTAGGCATGGTGCGGATGGTGTCTTGAAGTATTATTGGTATTGTCGAATACTGTATTGATGCAAACTGCTGAGTAGAGTTGTGTGTCAGGTTGTATCCACATCTGCTGGATGGGTATTCACTTGGGAACTGCTCGAGTGATATAATGTGGACGCATGAAACATGCCGCCTCGCCTCCTTGCTCCCTCTGTTGGAGGCCAGCCATAACTTAGTTGCTCCTTAGAACTAGGCAACTCGGCGCCTCAGCAGAGAATACCTAAGGCGTGCGACGTGTTACAGAGACACACTGGCGATGCCAAATGGTGACGGATGTCCTCTGTTTCTCTCTGTGCTGAACGGATCACTCTGCCCTTTAGTTTGCAGACCAATCTAACACAGCACAACTTTCCCTAAACAACACATAACTGTTACCAGAAAACAAATGTAATATTACATATACAACTATGCTGAATTGTACAGCAGTGGGTACCTCATACTAGAGATTATTTCCATTCCATTCGTGGATCCAGTGCGGGAAGAATGTACAGCTACACTCTAAGACAAAATAAAACAACGCACCACGAAGAAATTATCCGAATGGGACGGAAAAAGGGTAGATGTGATGCACAAATACAGAAAAACCACAGATTGGATGATTTATTTAAGACAGCGAGCTTCGCAAATTGAGCAAGTTAATAACGCATTCGTCCACTTCTAAACCTTATGTAGCAGTTATTCGCCTTGCCACTCATTGATAGCCTTGTTGGATGTCCTCCTGGGGGATATCATGCCAAATTCAGTCCAATTGATGGGTTAGACTGCCAAAATCCCAAGCTGAAAACAGGGCGCTGCCGATAATGCTCGTAAAGTTGTACGGTTTGGCATGCACGAAGACAAGCCAAACAGTAGAAACTGTCACCATACGCGAGGGGGCGTTATCTTGCTGAAATGTAGGCCCAGGATGGCTTGCCATGAAGGAAAACAAACGAGGCGTATAATATCGTCGACGTATCTCTGTGCTGTAACTTCTTCGGCGTCGAATCTCGTCGACGTATCTCTGTGCTGTAACTTCTTCGGCGTCGAATCTCATTGACTGGAGTGGAATTGCGATCACTGACGAGTCGCGCTTTGTCCTGCACCCCAATGACCAGCGACGTGTCTGGAGACGCCCCAGATTCCAGTGTGATTTCATCTTTACTGTCACCCGTCATACGGTCCTACAGCCACGAGTGACAGTCTGGAGTGTCACTTCATTTCACAGCAGGACCCCTTTGGATATCATCTGTAGCACCCTTCCAGCACAGCGGTACGTCGGCGAAGTTGTACATCCCGTTTTGTTGCCCTTCATGGCGAGCCATACTGGGCTGACATTTCAGAAAAATTATGCCCGCCCGCAAGCGCCGAGAGTTTCTACTGCTTGTCCACGTGTTTGCCAAGTCCTGCCTTGGCCAGCAAGGACGCCTGAACTCTCCCCAATTGAGACGTCTGGAGCATCAGGAGAAGGTTCGGGATTTTGACGCCCTAACGCACTAGTTGGGCAGAATTCTGAAGGTGCCAGGGGTAAAATACAGGGAGCGAAAGGCTGTTTACAATTCGTTCAGAAAACAGATGGCATTTATAAGAGTCGAGGGGCATGAAGGGGAAGCAGTGGTTGGGAAGGGAGTGGGACAGTGTTGTAGCCTCTCCCCGATGCTATTCAGTCTCTATATTGAGCAAGCAGTAAAGGAAACACAAGAAAAATTCGGAGTAGGTATTAAAATCCATGGAGAAGAAATAAAAACTTTGAGGTTCGCCGATGACATTGTAATTCTGTCAGAGACAGCAAAGGACTTGGAAGATCAGTTGAACGGAATCGACAGTGTCTTAAAAGGAGGATATAAGATGAACACCAACAAAAGCGAAACGAGGATAATGGAATGTAGTCAAATTAAAACGGGTGATGCTGAGGGAATTAGATTAGGAAATGAGACACTTAAAGTAGTAAAGGAGTTTTGCTATTTGGGGAGCGAAATAACTGATGATGGTGGAGGTAGAGAGGATATAGAATGTAGACTGTCAATGGCTAGGAAAGCGTCTCTGAAGAAGAGAAATTTGTACATCGAGCATACATTTAACTGTCAGGAAGTCGTATCTGAAAGCATTTGTATGGACTGTCGGCATGTATGGAATTGCAACATGGTAGATAAATAGTTTGGACAAGAAGATAATAGAAGCTTTCCAAATGTGGTGCTACAGAAGAATGCTGAAGATTGGGTTGGTAGATCACATAACTAATGAGGAGGTATTGAATAGAATTGGGGCCGAGCGGTCTATGCGGACTGCGCGGCTGGTCCCGGCGGATGTTCGAGTCCTCCCGCGGGCATGGGTGTGTGTGTTTGTTTAATTTAGGTTAAGTAGTGTATAAGCTTAGGAACTGATGACCTTAGCAGTTAAGTCCCAAAAGATTTAAAAAAAATAGAATTGGGAGAAGAGAAATTTGTGGCACAACTTCACTTGAAGAGAGGATCGGTTGGTAGGACATGTTCTGAGGCATCAGGGGATCACCAATTTAGTACTGGAGGGCAGCGTGGAGGATAAAAATCGTGGAGGGAGACCAAGAGATGAATACACTAAGCAAATTCAGAAGGATGTGAGCTGCAGGAGGTACTGGGAGATGAAGAAGCTTGCACAGGATAGAGTAGCATGGAGAGCTGCATCGAACCAGTCTCTGGACTGAAGACCACAACAACAACATTCCGCAGGAGGACATCCAACTATCAACCAACTCCAAACGGCGTAATAACTTGCATGAGGGTCAGAGGTGGACCAACACGGTTATTGACAAGCACAATTTGTTAAGCCCTTTTTTAATAATAAATTATCCAATTTATCTGAAATTTTACTCATTTGTTTGTCTGTACACGTACATCACATCTACCTACTTCAGTCTCATTATGACAATTCATCCGTGGTGGGTCGTTTCTACTTTGGAGTGCAGATACTTGCTGTGCACGACGAAGTGTACTTTTGAACACTGCTGGTCATTTCCTTTCTTGTTCCACCTGAAAGCGGAGCGAGGGAAAAAGAATCTCTACATGTCTCCTGATTCGCGGTCCATACGTCCGTATGTGATATTATATGTAGGTGGAGCAGCAAAATCTCTCTGCAGTCAATTGAAAAATAACGGTAGTTTAAATTTTCTAAATAGTGTTTAGCGTAATGACCGTCGGATTTCCCATTTCAGGTCGTGATGTGTTTCCATGTTGGATGCGTGTTCATCAGACTTACTGGTAAGAAATAGAGCAGCAAAGTTCTAAACTGCCTCAATGTCTTCTTCTAATCCGAGCTGGTTGGGATACCAAACACTGGAGCATTTCTCAAAAATATGTCGCACTAGTGTTCCGTACGCGGCCTGATTTATAGATGAATAACGTTTCTACAATTCCCAAATAAATTTAAATTCGCCTTTCCTACAACCGGCCTTATGCCCTCGTTCTACTCCACGTCGCTTTGCAACGTTACTCCTGAATATTTAGACCGACGAGACTGTGTCAACCAGCACAGACTAGTACAGTATTCAAACATTCGAGATTATTTCTCGTACAGATATGCTTAAACGTGCATTTTCACATGCACTCCTGGAAATTGAAATAAGAACACCGTGAATTCATTGTCCCAGGAAGGGGAAACTTTATTGACACATTCCTGGGGTCAGATACATCACATGATCACACTGACAGACCCTCAGGCACATAGACACAGGCAACAGAGCATGCATAATGTCGGCACTAGTACAGTGTATATCCACCTTTCGCAGCAATGCAGGCTGCTATTCTCCCATGGAGACGATCGTAGAGATGCTGGATGTAGTCCTGTGGAACGGCTTGCCATGCCATTTCCACCTGGCGCCTCAGTTGGACCAGCGTTCGTGCTGGACGTGCAGACCGCGTGAGACGACGCTTCATCCAGTCCCAAACATGCTCAATGGGGGACAGATCCGGAGATCTTGCTGGCGAGGGTAGTTGACTTACACCTTCTAGAGCACGTTGGGTGGCACGGGATACATGCGGACGTGCATTGTCCTGTTGGAACAGCAAGTTCCCTTGCCGGTCTAGGAATGGCAGAACGATGGGTTCGATGACGGTTTGGATGTACCGTGCACTATTCAGTGTCCCCTCGACGATCACCAGTGGTGTACGGCCAGTGTAAGAGATCGCTCCCCACACCATGATGCCGGGTGTTGGCCCTGTGTGCCTCGGTCGTATGCAGTCCTGATTGTGGCGCTCACCTGCACGGCGCCAAACACGCATACGACCATCATTGGCACCAAGGCAGAAGCGACTCTCATCGCTGAAGACGACACGTCTCCATTCGTCCCTCCATTCACGCCTGTCGCGACACCACTGGAGGCGGGCTGCACGATGTTGGGGCGTGAGCGGAAGACGGCCTAACGGTGTGCGGGACCGTAGCCCAGCTTCATGGAGACGGTTGCGAATGGTCCTCGCCGATACCCCAGGAGCAACAGTGTCCCTAATTTGCTGGGAAGTGGCGGTGCGGGCCCCTACGGCACTGCGTAGGATGCTACGGTCTTGGCGTGCATCCGTGCGTCGCTGCGGTCCGGTCCCAGGTCGACGGGGACGTGCACCTTCCGCCGACCACTGGCGACAACATCGATGTACTGTGGAGACCTCACGCCCCACGTGTTGAGCAATTCGGCGGTACGTCCACCCGGCCTCCCGCATGCCCACTATACGCCCGCGCTCAAAGTCCGTCAACTGCACATACGGTTCACGTCCTCGCTGTCGCGGCATGCTACCAGTGTTAAAGACTGCGATGGAGCTCCGTATGCCACGGCAAACTGGCTGACACTGACGGCGGCGGTGCACAAATGCTGCGCAGCTAGCGCCATTCGACGGCCAACACCGCGGTTCCTGGTGTGTCCGCTGTGCCGTGCGTGTGATCATTGCTTGTACAGCCTTCTCGCAGTGTCCGGAGCAAGTATGGGGGCTCTGACACACCGGTGTCATTGTGTTCTTTTTTCCATTTCCAGGAGTGTATTTAGGGCTAGCTGCCATTGATCACACGCAACAGAAATTCTAAGTCATCCCGTATCCTTCAGTAGTCACAAGAGCAAAACGAAAATTTCTGTTCTGACACTGACAATGTTGAGTGTTTATGGAAAAAGTTCAAGGCAATCGTAAAATGCGTTTTAGACAGGTACGTGCCGAGTAAAACTGTGAGGGACGAGAGAAACCCACCGTGGTTCAACAATAAAGTTAGGAATTTACTGTGAAAGCAAGAGAGCTTCACTGCAAATTTAAAAGCAGCCAAAACCTCTCAGACAATCAGAAGCTAAACGATGTGAAAGTCAGCGTAAGGAGGGCTATGCGTGAAGCGTTCAGTGAATTCGAAAGTTAAATTCTATGTACCAGCTTGACAGAAAATCCTAGGAAGTTCTGGTCTTATGTTAGATCAGTTAGATCGAAACAGCATATCCAGATACTCTGGGATGATAATGGCATTGAAACAGAAGATGACACGCGTAAAGCTGTAATACTAAACACCTTTTTCGAAAGCTGTTTCACAGAGGAAGACCGCACTGTAGTTCCTCCTCTAAATCCTCGCACGAACGAAACAATGGCTGACATCGAAAAGAGTGTCCAAGGAATAGAAAAGCAACTGAAATCACTCAACAGAGGAAAGTCCACTGGACCTGACGGGATACCAATTCGACTCAACACAGAGTACGCGAAACAACTTGCCCCCCTTCTAACAGTCGTGTACCGCAAGTCTCTAGAGGAACGGAAGGTTCCAAATGATTGGAAAAGAGCGCAGGTAGTACCAGTTTTCAAGATGGGTCATCGAGCAGATGCGCAAAACTAGAGGCCTATATCTCTGACATCAATCTGTTGTAGAATTTTAGAACATGTTTTTTGATCGCGTATCATGTCATTTCTGGAAACCCAAAATCTACTCTGTAGGAATCAACATGGATTACGGAAACAGCGATCGTGTGAGAACCAACTCGCTTTATTTGTTCACGAGACGCAGAAAATATTAGATACAGGCTCCCAGGTAGATGCCATTTTCCGGAAGGCGTTCGATACAGTTCCGCACTGTCGCCTGATAAACAAAGTAAGAGCCTACGGAATATCAGACCAGCTGTGTGGTTGCGTTGAAGAGTATTTAGCAAACAGAACACAGCATGTTGTTATCAATGGAGAGACGTCTACAGACGTTAAAGTAACCTCTGGCGTGCCACAGGGGAGTGTTATGGGACCATTGCTTTTCACAATATATATAAATGAGCTAGTAGTGTCGGAAGTTCCATGCGGCTTTTCGTGGATGATGCTGTAGTATACAGAGAAGTTGCAGTATTAGAAAATTGTAGCGAAATGCAGGAAGATCTGCAGCGGATAGGCACTTGGTGCAGGGAGTGGCAACTGACCCCTAACATAGACAAATGTAATGTATTGCGAACACATAGAAAGAAGGATCATTTATTGTATGACTATATGACAACGGGACAAACACTGGTAGCAGTTACTTCTGTAAGATATCTGGGAGTATGCATACGGAACGATTTGAAGTGGAATGATCAAATAAAATTAATTGTTGGTAAGGGTAGTGCCAGGTTGAGATTCACTGGGAGAGTCCTTAGAAAATGTAGTCGATCAACAAAGGAAGTGGCTTACAAAACACTCGTTCGACCTATACTTGAGTATTGTTCATCAGTGTGGGATCCGTACCAGGTCGGGTTGACAGAGGAGATAGAGAAGATCCAAAAAAGAGCGGCGCGTTTCGTCACCGCAGTCGTCCTTCCCACGAAGCATACGCGACTGGAACAGGAAAGGGAGGTAATGACAGTGGCACGTAAAGTGCCCTCCGCCACACACCGCTGGGTGACTTGCGGAGTATAAATGTAGATGTAGAAATTACGACACATTCTCGTTTACTAAAGAGTCATCAGCAAATAGTCACTGATCTCTCCGTCACACTATTTAGTATATCGAAAAGGAGAGCGGAACTATCAGTCTTCCCTGGGGCACTACTGACGACGCCCTCTTATCTCAAGGTCACTCGCCGTCCAGTACGGCATACTGGGCTCTTTTACTTAAAATCTCTTGAAGCCTCATTAATCAGAACCAATTAGGCCCGTTCGGACATTCCGTAGGAGCCTGCGGCACGGCACTACGTCAAACGCTTTCCGGGACTCTAGGACTATGGAAGCTGGTTAAGTGCCTCTGCAATTAGTGTAATAATGTCTTCAGTGTCCCTACGGGATCAATATGTAAGGAACTGAAGCATATTCCTAGACTCTTTAATTAACGCTGGTGCTTGAAATTTTGTAAGTAGACTTCCACGGACATTGTTGGCGTCTATACCCAGGCGCGTGCCAGTTTAGGTTTTTTACCAACCCGTTGTGAACATGGATCACACATACCTGTGACAACATGTGCTGTCTTTTCTTATGGAATTTAAAAGTCGTCACTAGGTCCTATTTGGTATGGGTGCCAAAACACATCCCCCAAATTTTTATACCTACGTATTTGTGATATTTACTTACTAAAGTAGTGCGGAATTTTTGCACTTCGAGTGTGTAACTGGACACTTCCTCTTCGTTCTCACCACTAATTTCGTTTCCTCCCCCCACCCCCCCTCCTCTCTCTCTCTCTCTCTCTCTCTCTCTCCCTCTCTCTCTCTCTCTCTCCTCCTTCCTTATCTTAATGGCACATGTGACCTAAGGTTCTGTAATTTTCAGAAGAGGTATCAATTCCTAATAATAATTTGCCCAAGAGAACGCCAGCGAGTACACTACTGAATATGAAACCACAAATAATTATCCTGTCAAACAACGACCGAAAATAAATTGAAATTACAATTCTGTTAGTACCTTCAGCTGCTGACGGGCGGTGATATATATCAACGGGGACAGGTAAAAATGTGTGCCGGGACTCGAACCCGGGATCTCCTGCTTACATGGCAGACATGTCCGACAGAACAGACACTATATCCATATAAGTATATAGTTCTGGCAATACCGGCCAAGACCTCCTTCTTCTGTGCGGATGCACACATATTACCCGAACTCTTACGGGACTTGGTAAGAATGTCTTACACGAGCAATGACTCTGTTAGGTAGGGTCACTACGAATGTAGTGTGTGGACATACGAGGTGAGAATGTGGGTCTCGCGGTAGGCGTGCGCGAGATAGTCACTGCAGTCGCACTATCCTCTGCGCCCGCGGTGGCTCAGATGGATAGAGCGTCTGCCATGTAAGCACGCGGTCCCGGGTTCAAGTCCCGGTCGAGGAACAAATTTTCACCTGTCCCCGTTGATATATATCAACGCCCGTCAGCAGCTGAAGGTATTAATATAATTCTAATTTCGTTCTAGACGGCTGCAGGTCATCAATGGTGTCTTTTCTTTCGGACATGTCCGAAAGAACAGACACATAAGAAAATAAACTGTGTAATCAATTAATGTAGTGCACTTACAAGGGGAGGCCGCCAATTGTGAAATTCAGATTCGATTCATACTGCGCATAATAAAAGCTCATGGCCAGAGGTGTAATCTGGCAAAGCACCAAGATGCACTTCTCAGCCGTTGTCGAGAAAATCGACAATTAAAAGAAACTGTTGCGCTGAAATACTCTCTACGATTAATAGTTTTCTACAGCGTCGAGGCGCAGCGGTAAGCGCTCGGGTTCGTAATCCGAAGGTCGCCGGATCGAATCTCGCGCCATGCAATTTTTCTTATTGTTAGTTTTTCTGTAATTCAAATATATATATATATATATATATATATATATATATATATACACTATTAATGAATTGCTTATGCATGTTGGTGAAGGCGGATCGCTCTCCTATTGTACAGCCTCCATTTTTCCGTTTTTTTCCGTCCGCACTGATTTTCGACGATGTTATAAGTTGCGCTAGGTACCGCATCTACCTTCTTTCGAAATTAGCAGGCAATTACGCTGTTATGCGGCGGCTCGTTTCGGCCCATTCAACATCTGTCCTTCAAGTGTAACGAGCGAGTAACGGAGTTTATATTTCATACCTGCCACAGCGAATTTGTGATCGTGGGGTCTCATTTCTAATTCGAACGTTTGACTTACGTTATACGTATTCGTTTCGGAATATCGTTTCTACGTCTTCCGTTAACTATACGTGGTTATCATTATGAAGACAATTAATAACATTTGTGAAATACAACTTTGTTTGCGGAAAACATAATGATGTTCGAAGTCGCCAGTTTTTCCACGACAAACGACTTTCAACGACTTATTATATGCATAATTGTTGCAACTGATTGCCAGGAATATATATATATATATATATATATATATATATATATATATATATATATATCTGAATTAGAAAAAACAAATACTAAAAAAAAAAAATTGCATGGTGCGAGATTCGATCCGGCGACCTTCGGATGACGAACCCGAGCGCTTACCGCTGCGCCCCGACGCTGTGGAAAATTATTAATCGTTGAGAGTATTTCACCGCAACTGTTTCTTTTAACTGTCGATTTTCTCGACAACGGCTGAGAAGTGCATCTTGGTGCTTTGCCACATTACACATCTGGCCATGAGCTTTTATTATGCGCAGTATGAATCGAATCTGAATTTCACAATTGGCGGCCTCCCCTTGTTAGTGAAGTTTGTAACTAATCACGCAACTGAAATTTACTCAGATATTAATCGCTGAACGTTATTGCATGGTCGCCAGCTCATGTTTGAATAACAGTTATGAATGTAAGCGTAGGCTTTCATGGCCGTTGTTACAGTCAGCAACATTGTTCTGGATAGTGACAGCATTTCTCTATGTGTAGCATTCTCCAACGTTTCGGCCACTATTGCAAATGGCGTTGCCCAGGATGCTTTCGCTTCGTCCTAAGGAAGACTGTTTGCGACAGTGCCCGAGACATCGGAGAACTGTATACATAGACAAATGTGATCACATACCCAGACGATTTTAATGAAGCGTTATGAAATTAAATACGTTTGGTAGTAAATTATATTATGAAACAGTTATTAGCTCAAGTGTGGCCGAGCGGCTCTAGGCGCTTTAGTCCGGAACCGCGCTACTTCTACGGTAGCAGGTTCGAATCCTGCCTCGGGCATGCATGTGTCGGATGTCCTTAGCTTAGTTACGTTTAAGTAGTTCTAAGTCTAGCGGCCTGACGACCTCAGATGTTAAGTCCCATAGTGCTTAGAGCCATTTCAACCACTTCTTTATTGAAAACGCGACGTATAACTTGAGGCTATCCTTCCAGGGCATGTATTTTGCTATGCTAAAGCCACGTGTAATGATGTAAATGAATGCCAACTTTTACTGTATTAGAACCTCTACAACAATGCAAAACCACTGCCAATTAGTTACTAGCAACGCATAATGCGATACACATTGAGCAACGTCTTCATGTGCCAGTGTTTATAACAATTAAGCTCAACATGATTTCATAAAATAACAGCAATTAATTTAGACAACACTTACGTAACATATTTATAAAGACATATGAAACATAATGACTTTTGGCTGACTGTAATAACTGACTTCATTTTGCCACGATTTTGGAGTTGCCTTTAATATGCAATTAATTACAACGCTTCCTTATCTGATACCTGTAGAATGCAGTTAACACGATGTAATCATGATTTCAGATACTTATCACTATTTCTCTTTCATGAAGTAGCAAAGTTTAAGTTCTGAAAGCAGTTGCAATAATTTTCTTTTAAGTCAAAACAAAAGTCTATTAAGTCAAAATATAGGTCCTTTAATACTGTATCACTCGGTAATAATAATGATAGTAAAGGATCCAACTGATTACTGACGAGTAGATGATTAACACTGAATGTTATTTACGTTTTACCAGAAAGTACTATAATGTTGGCAGATCCTGAATCTACGACACTGGCAACTATTTGACAATACCACACTGCTAAATGGTACGGTCTTGCTTTGTGACGAGTTCGAGATAATGTGGCGTATTGCAATGTGGCTGAAGGCTCTTCCTTCAGAAACGAGAAATTTGTATTAAGTAGTAAAGAGTACAGCAACCATCGTAAATGATGTTTTATGCATGTCTAGATGTAGGTCACTATGTAACCATCTTCAGTGGTAAAAGCCAGGTGAAGGGCAAGTTACAATATGGTAACATGCATCCCTCACTAAATGTACATTTGTATAAGTTTTAAATGTACGTCAGCCATAAAATACACACCAGTGAATGTAAGCCGAAACATTAAAATGACTTTTATGTACACACAGTCCCACCTGGCCTACTGAAGTTAGAGGCTGTGTTGACACTGAGGCGACTGTTTATAGTTACAGCACAGCTGGTTTCAGAGTACGTCATACCAACTTACATGTATGACGCACTGACAACATATACTTTACCTTCACAATTCGTATGTTTCATCATTTTTTGCAGATGGGCACAGTACACCAGTTTTATTCTCACTCATGAGAATGCTCCATGTGACAAGGGAAAACGTATGGACCTGTTGGAGAAACATGAAATCTTCTTTGATGAGGTGCCATCTCATGAACACTGCTTAAGAAGCAGGTGCCCAAGGTTAGGAACTTGTTTAAAAATCATGTAACCCTGCTTAAGGAGCATGTGCCCAAGGTTTGGAAGTGTTTAAAAATCATTGGGTTGCACTGATCCCAGCAGTCACACTGACTTGACAATAATGACCTAGTTACCACTGCAGTTGCATATGAGTAAAAAGTTTCTGGAGACACACCTAATTTGTTCCCAAAAATATTAAATGATTTAGCAGACGGGTTATTAGTTTTAACACCAAACTGTGTAAATTATAATGGTTTTCTATACAAAATTCATACGAGAGGACCTTTTAGAGCATGACGATTTCTAGCATATCTACACACTGCCTGACGGTACGACGACTTACAGCACCATTCTTGTACAATTCCTTTAACTGTACTTAGAATGACTCACGACGTTACCAAAATTTTTATTAACTGAGGTTTTTCAACAAGATGTTTTGCATTTTTAAAAATTATGTTTAATTTTAAAATGTGCTGAAGTATGTGACGCCACTGTCTAGTCCACACAGTTATCAGCATGTACGATTGAAAAACCATTAGTCACTGCTTTTAATAACGATCGTGTTATTTGTTTTACGTACGTACGTCTTTAAAAATATAAAATAATAAATTCAATGTTAAAACATAAGATTTGTGAAAATAAAATAAAATTAATAGATTTTGTCAATGCACTGTACATGTAAGGAGAGTGCTATAGATTTGTACTGTTATATCCTAGCCAGTAATGCCACCCGAGCCCGCTGCCAAAAGGTTGGCAGCATCAAAGTCCGGACGCCGTCCGCATAAGCAGCGCCAGCGATACAGGAAATCGCCGCAAGGTTGCGCGCGCCACCGCTGGCTTCTGGCTTCTTAAGCGCTGGAGTCGCGAGCGCTAGGACAGTTCTGTATTCGCCGCTCAGTTGTATACTCGCCACCGAATTGTGTACTTGCTAGTCAGTTGTGCGTTCATCGCAGCAGAGTTGTTGTTTGTCGTCAGCCGACGCTGACCTAGCCGCTCCGACTCGAACTAGACAGATCTCTGTAGACACGGAGTTCACTAAGGTGTTTCTGTATCTTCTATAATAAAGCTAAGTACCGACTTTTATTTAATCAGAGTGTTTGGGTTTTCATCTTTCTGTTCACTGTTCCAGCGGACCGGTCGGCCCGCTATTAAAAGTGTGGCGGTGACTTCGTAAGCCGTTTCTACAGCGAATTGCTTGTCGCTACGGACACCGCCACAAAAGGTACTACGTGCACTGAAGCCAGCTGTGGTATAACTGTAAACAGCGACCTTCCTGTGAACTCAACTTATGAGATGAATAGTCTACTTGGGACTGTTCGTTGTTGTTGCTCTGGTCTTCAGTCCAGAGACTGGTTCGATGCAGCTCTCCATGCCACTCTATCCTGTGCAAGCTGCTTCATCTTCCAGTTCGTACTCCAGCCTACATCCTTCTGAATCTCCTTAGTGTTTTCATCTCTTGGTCTCCCGCTACGATTTTTACCCTCCACGCTGGCCGACCGGGGAGGCCGAGCGGTTCTAGGCGATACAGTCTGGAAACGCGCGACCGCTACGGTCGCAGGTTCGAATCCTGCCTCGGGCATGGATGCTCTTAGGTTAGTTAGGTTTAAGTAGTTTTAAGTCTAGGGGACTGATGACCTCAGTTGTCCCATGGTGCTTGGAGCCCTTTTTGAACCCTTCACGCTGCCCTCCAATACTAAATTGACGATTCCTTGTTGCCTCAGAAGATGCCCTACCAACCGATCCCGTCTACTAGTCAAGTTGTGCCACAAACTCCTCTTCTCCCCAATTTTATTTAATACCTCCTCATAAGTTATGTGATCTACCCATCTAATCTTCAGCATTCTTTTGTAGCACCAAATTTCGAAAGCTTCTGTTCTTGTCCGAACTATTTATCGTCCATGTTTCACTTCCATACAAGGCTACACTCCATACAATTACTTTCAGAAACGACTTCCTGACAAATCTACACTCCTGGAAATTGAAATAAGAACACCGTGAATTCATTGTCCCAGGAAGGGGAAACTTTATTGACACATTCCTGGGGTCAGATACATCACATGATCACACTGACAGAACCACAGGCACATAGACACAGGCAACAGAGCATGCACAATGTCGGCACTAGTACAGTGTATATCCACCTTTCGCAGTAATGCAGGCTGCAATTCTCCCATGGAGACGATCGTAGAGATGCTGGATGTAGTCCTGTGGAACGGCTTGCCATGCCATTTCCACCTGACGCCTCAGTTGGACCAGCGTTCGTGCTGGACGTGCAGACCGCGTGAGACGACGCTTCATCCAGTACCAAACATGCTCAATGGGGGACAGATCCGGAGATCTTGCTGGCCAGGGTAGTTGACTTACGCCTTTTAGAGCACGTTGGGTGGCACGGGATACATGCGGACGTGCATTGTCCTGTTGGAACAGCAAGTTCCGTTGCCGGTCTAGGAATGGTAGAACGATGGGTTCGATGACGGTTTGGATTTACCGTGCACTATTCAGTGTCCCCTCGACGATCACCAGTGGTGTACGGCCAGTGTAGGAGATCGCTCCCCACACCATGATGCCGGGTGTTGGCCCTGTGTGCCTCGGTCGTATGCAGTCCTGATTGTGGCGCTCACCTGCACGGCGCCAAACACGCATACGACCATCATTGGCACCAAGGCAGAAGCGACTCTCATCGCTGAAGACGACACGTCTCCATTCGTCCCTCCATTCACGCCTGTCGCGACACCACTGGAGGCGGGCTTCACGATGTTGGGGCGGGAGCGGAAGACGGCCTAACGGTGTGCGGGACCGTAGCCCAGCTTCATGGAGACGGTTGCGAATGGTCCTCGCCGATACCCCAGGAGCAACAGTGTCCCTAATTTGCTGGGAAGTGGCGGTGCGGGCCCCTACGGCACTGCGTAGGATCCTACGGTCTTGGCGTGCATCCGTGCGTCGCTGTGGTCCGGTCCCAGGTCGACGGGCACGTGCACCTTCCGCCGACCACTGGCGACAACATCGATGTACTGTGGAGACCTCACGCCCCACGTGTTGAGCAATTCGGCGGTACGTCCACCCGGCCTCCCGCATGCCCACTATACGCCCTCGCTCAAAGTCCGTCAACTGCACATACGGTTCACGTCCACGCTGTCGCGGCATGCTAGCAGTGTTAAAGACTGCGATGGAGCTCCGTATGCCACGGCAAACTGGCTGACACTGACGGCAGCGGTGCACAAATGCTGCGCAGCTAGCGCCATTCGACGGCCAACACCGCGGTTCCTGGTGTGTCCGCTGTGCCGTGCGTGTGATCATTGCTTGTACAGCCCTCTCGCAGTGTCCGGAGCAAGTATGGTGGGTCTGACACACCGGTGTCAATGTGTTCTTTTTTCCATTTCCAGGAGTGTATATTAGATGTTAACAAATTTCTCTTCTTCAGAAACGCTTTCCTTGCCATTGCCAGTCTACATTTTATATCCTCTCTACTTCGACCATCATCAGTTATTTCGCTCCCCAAATAGCAAAACTCCTTTACTACTTTAAGTGTCTCATTTCCTAATCTAATTCCCTAACCATCACCCGGCTAAATTCGACTACATTCCATTATCCCCGTTTTGATTTTGTTGATGTTCATCTTATATCCTCCTTTCAAGATACTGTTCATTCAGTTCAACTGCTCTTCCAAGTCCTTTGCTGTCTCTGACAGAATTACAATGTCATCGGCGAACCTCAAAGTTTTTATTTCTTCTCCATGGATCTTAATACCTACTCCGAATTTTTCTTTTGTTCCTTTACTGCTTGCTCAATATACAGATTGAATAACAT
This sequence comes from Schistocerca serialis cubense, assembly GCF_023864345.2. Lineage (NCBI taxonomy): Eukaryota > Metazoa > Arthropoda > Insecta > Orthoptera > Acrididae > Schistocerca > Schistocerca serialis. The sequence continues at coordinate 90,272,412 of NC_064649.1, read as the reverse complement.
CGGGGAGAGGCTACAACCTTGTCTCACTCCCTTAGCAACCACTGCTTACCTTTCATATCCCTTGACTCTGCCGGTCGCGGTTGTCTCGCGGTTCTAGGCGCGCAGTAGTTCTAAGTTCTAGGGGACTGATGACCACAGCAGTTGAGTCCCGTAGTGCTCAGAGCCATTTGAACCTTGACTCTTATAACTGCCATCTGGTTTCTGTACAAATTGTAAATAGCATTTCGCTCCCTGTATTTTACCCCTGCCACTTTCAGAATTTGAAAGAGTATTCCAGTCAACATTGTCAAAAGCTTCCTCTAAGTCTACAAATGCTATAAACATGGTTTGCCTTTTCTTAATTAGATTTTAAGATAGGTCGTAGGGTCAGTATTGAATCACGTGTTCCAATATTTCTACGGAATCCAAACTGATCTTCCCCGAGGCCGGGTTCTAACAGTTTTTCCATTCGTCTCTAAAGAATTCGCGTAAGTATTTTGCAGCCATGCCTTATTAAACTGATAGTTCGGTAATTTCGACATCTGTCAACACCTGCTTTCTTTGGGATTGGAATTATTATATTCTGCTTGGGACTATAAGTGGTTTTAATGCTTCAACTTATATTTACTGGTTTGTATATTATGGCTGACTTATATTTAAGGCTTATGTAACTGTACAGTAATAACACACGCATGTTACATTTTTGTAACTTCATCTCCACTTTTTTTTTTTTTAGCACTGATGATAGTCACACACTGACCAAAACCTTGATATGCAATAAAGATCATCAGCGTTTGGTTTCTGTACCCTTCACTACTTGAAATGAATACAGACGCTGGACACAACTCTTCCCCTATGGAATCAAATCTGATAATCTGTATTAATATTATCGCCACTCAGTAGCCTTCTTGCAATAATTCATTTTACCAGTTCCTCTCAATTAGCCTCGTACTACGACACAGACAGATGCCCGCTCGTCATTTCCGAATAGTTTGTCACACATTGGATTCCACATCGACAATGCACTTCATTGTGCAAACTAAGCACAGCTTCTCTGCTTCTCTTTGAGTCCACTGTAACTTGCACCACCCTTCTCTATCTGGGTAAGTTCGCGTCTCAGCGACTTTAGTACATGCCTTTGCCGGCCATGTGGCCGTGCGGTTCTAGGCGCTTCAGTCTGGAACCGCGAGACGGCTACGGTCGCAGTTCGAATCCTGCCTCGGGCATGGATGTGTGTGATGTCCTTAGGTTAGTTAGGTTTAAGTAGTTCTAAGTTCTAGGGGACTGATGACCTCAGATGTTAAGTCCCATAGTGCTCAGAGCCATTTGAACCATTTACATGCCTTTAACAGTATCTTTGGATGTGACACAATGCAAGGTCTCTTACTTTGCCAGCCTCAGCCTGTTTCCTACATTCATTTCCAATGTTGGATGTGAATAATATGTCCTAAAAACACACCACACACACACACACACACACACACACACACACACACACACACACACACACAGTGTTTCACATTACCGACGATGAACAATAGCTCATAGCACTTGAAATACCCATTTTAGACGAAATGTTTACTAGACTTTTTTCTCGATTTGGTCAATACTTACCCCTCGCAAAGTACAGAACGCGAAGAGCTTGCGGTAGAAGAGATCTTTTTCATAGTATCTAAGATGAACATGTACTCATACCTCTTAAGGTCTGCATTTTAGAGCCCATATTTACTACACATCATAGATAACACTTGGTTCAAGAATCATGAAAAAGGTTGTATACATCGAAGATCCCTAGAGATACTAAAAGGTATCAGATTATATAACGGTAAGACAGAGATTTAGGAACCAGGTTTTAAATTGTACGACATTTCCAGGGGCAGATGTGGACTCTGACCACAATTTATTGGTTATGAACTGTAGATTAAAACTGAAGAAACTGCAAAAAGGTTGGGATTTAAGGAGATGGGACCAGGATAAACTGAAAGAACCAGTGGTTGTACAGGGTTTCAGGGAGAGCATAAGGCAACAATTGACAGGAATGGGGGAAAGAAATACAGTAGAAGAAGAATGGTTAGCTTTGAGGGATGAAATAGTGAAGGCAGCAGAGGATCAAATAGGTAAAAAGACGAGGGCTAGTAGAAACCCTTGGGTAACAGAAGAAATATTGAATTTAATTGATGAAAGGAGAAAGTATAAAAATGCAGTAAATGAAGCGGGCACGTCACAAAAATGATATCGACAGGAAGCGCAAAATAGCTAAGCAGGGATGGCTAGAGGACAAATGTAAGGATGTAGAGGCTTATTTCACTAGGGGTAAGATAGATACTGACTACAGGAAAATTAAAGAGACCTTTGGAGAAAAGAGAACCACTTGCATGAATATCAAGAGCTTTGATGGAAACCCAGTACTAAGAAAAGAAGGGAAAACAGAAAGGTGAAAGGAATATATAAAGGGTCTATACAAGGGCGATGTACTTGAGGACGATATTATGGAAATGGAAGTAGATGAAGATGAAATGGGAGATACGATACTGCGTGAAGAGTTTGACAGAGCACTGAAAGACCTGAGTCGAAACAAGGCCCCGGGAGTAGACAACATTTCATTCGAACTACTGACGGCCATGGGAGAGCCAGTTCTGACAAAACTCTACCATCTGGTGAGCAGGATGTATGAGACAAGCGAAATACGCTCAGATTTCAAGAAGAATATAATAATTCCAATCCCAAAGCAAGCAGGTGTTGACAGATGTGAAAATTACCGAACTGTCAGTTTAATGAGTCACGGCTGCAAAATACTAACACGAATTCTTTACAGACGAATGGAAAAACTGGTAGAAGCCGACCTCGGGGAAGATCAGTTTGGATTCCGTAGAAATGTTGGAACACGTGAGGCAATACTGACCCTACGACTTAGCTTAGAAAATAGATTAAGGAAAGGGAAACCTATGTTTCTAGCATTTGTAGACTTAGAGAAAGCTTTTGACAATGTTGATTGGAATACTCTCTTTCAAATTCTGAAGGTGGCAGAGATAAAACACAGGGAGCGAAAGGCTATTTACAATTTGTACAGAAACCATATGGCAGTTATAAGAGTCGAGGGGTATGAAAGGGAAGCAGTGGTTGGGAAGGGAATGAGACAGAGTTGTAGCCTATCCCCGATGTTATTCAATCTGTATATTGAGCGAGCAGTAAAGGAAACAAAAGAAATATTCGGAGTAGGTATTAAAATCCATGGAGAAGAAATAAAAACTTTGAGGTTCGCCGAGCAGTTGAACGGAATGGACGGTGTCTTGAAAGGAGGGTATAAGATGAACATCAACAAAAGCAAAACGAGGATAATGGAATGTAGTCGAATTAAATCAGGTGATGCTGTGGGAATTAGATTGGGAAATGTGACACTTAAAGTAGTAAAGGAGTTTTGCTATTTGGGGAGCAAAATAACTGATAATGGTCGAAGTAGAGAGAATATGAAATGTAGAGTGGCAATGGCAAAGAAAGCGTTTCTGAAGAAGAGAAATTTGTTAACATCGAGTATAGACTTAAGTGTCAGGAAATCGTTTCTAAAGGTATCTGTATGGAGTGTAGCCTTGTATGGAAGTGAAACGTGGACGATAAATAGTTTAGCCAAGAAGAGAATAGAAGCTTTCGAAATGTGGTGCTACAGAAGAATTCTGAAGATTAGATGGGTAGATCACATAACTAATGAGGAGGTATTGAATAGAATTGGGGAGAAGAGGAGTTTGTGGCACAATTTGACTAGAAGAAGGGATTGGTTGGTAGAACATGTTCTGAGACATCGAAGGATTACTAATTTAGTATTGGAGGGCAGCGTGGAGGGTAAAAATCGTAGAGGGAGACCAAGAGATGAATACACTAAGCAGATTCAGAAGGATGTAGGTTGCAGTAGGTACTGGGAGATGAAAAAGCTTGCACAGGATAGAGTAGCATGGAGAGCTGCATCAAACCAGTCTCAGAACTGAAGACCACAACATTTACTACACACATTTTACTTATTTCTGCACAAGGAACCTGTCGCTAAAGTACTTTGGTGTTTTTTTCCTTTCAGTTAACGAGCACGGATACTAAAAGAACAAAAAATATGATCTATATCCGGAAAAGAGTATCGAGATTGCAAAATTATATGGTGATTACGATGTCTTGTGTTGTAGTGTTATAAGCCATTATCGAGTATGTAGATAGAACAATGTGCTCCAGATGGTGCTGTGTGCTGTCGTGGAGGGTGGTCGGTTGAGGTGTGTCAAATGCAACTTAATAATAACAAAGTTCCTTTATTACTTTTATACATTGTAATTATAAAATATAATAGATTGTATTATTGATATAATTACATTCGTCATGTGTAAAAAGCACAACGAACGAAGGTTGCTGCATACAAACTTAATATGTAAGTTTTAGTCATGTGTAACTAAGTAAATCAAGATGCTTTTAATAAATCTTCTGTGTCTGCATTTACAAACTGAAGCCCAATGCTCGCTTCTTTTTCAATGTCCGGCCTACTCTGGCGAAACGCTGTAGAGATGTTGATACGGTCTTGGAATTCCTGGGACCAAAATCTTCCCATTATACATAACAGGAAAAAATTGTTGCGATCCTCGAGCCCGTATGTACTCGTAATTAAGTTTGTACTGGACCCTCAGTTCTCGAATCCTTTTCACTCTCTGACAATTTTTATTTAGGCTACCAGTCCCATACACTTCTCTACTAAATCTATTCGCAACACATTTTGCAGAAAGAATTCAGCCATACCACCGGATGTACCTGTAAAATTACATCAATGTACCTCACATAGTTAGGAAATATTGTCGTAAATATTTAGGTGTGAAAGTTTAGCTTTCATTAAAATGGAGAGAAAATTACCCACGCTATACTTATCCAGCGCTCGATTCCTTGAATAATGGACAGTAGGGTTATTGATGTTAGTACATTCTATGGTAATCAAATTTAATATGATCTAGAAAGAAAGCATGGAAATTTCGTGCTAAGACAGCACAGCAGATTCCGACACTTTCCATAGTCTTATTCTTTGGTGTCTTTTTCTACTCTCAAAACAAAAATTCTGCTTTTCGGGAACGAGATAGCTGCTATGTTCTCTAAGTGCGAAATGTGCTATTTTTTTTTCAATCATGTGAGATTTTACCACAGCAGGCCACACGAATGTTTGTTGGAGGCCAAGTAGAAACTCATAACACGTAAAGGCACAGCCTGAAGATGATCGCTATAGAAATGGGTTCAAATGGCTCTGAGCACTATGGGACTCAACTGCTGAGGTCATTAGTCCCCTAGAACTTAGAACTAGTTAAACCTAACTAACCTAAGGACATCACAAATATCCATGCCCGAGGCAGGATTCGAACCTGCGACCGTAGCGGTCTTGCGGTTCCAGACTGCAGCGCCTTTAACCGCACGGCCACTTCGGCCGGCGCTATAGAACGAAATCGAAAGTCTGACGGCAATTTGTATTCACTGACTGGAATTACGCATTAGAATTTTATACTTGCTGTAGGAACTTATTTTATTCGCATCTATGTTGCAGCTTGTAAATCTACGTGGGGAGACTTAACGTATTCAGAGTAGGGCAGCACGGATGGTCACATATTTGTTTGACTTCTCGGAGAGCGACACAGGGACGATGGAAAACCTGAACTCACAGACTCTTGAAGTCGCATGACATCTCCAGTCCCGATTCTTTATGGAATCGAACTCCCATGTAGTATTTAATTTAGGGGCGACTAGAGACTTCAACAAGAACAACGAACAGCAAGACTAGCGTTGCCACAACTTAACAAATACCCTGTAGTCCCCCTAATGTTACATCAATGCCCGTTCCCAACTTGCCATGGTTGACTGGCTAATGGAGATGGGTGCCTTCAATAACTGCTTTCACAACATTACTGGTTTACGTAATTTATTAATAATAGTTCACTGAAAAAAAACACGTCTTGAAACACTTCACAGAAAGGCTGGTTAAATAACTGTTCCTTTGATTAATCGGGTAATAAATCCTCAACCAATAACAGTAGCAAACATCAGTCCCAAATAAAATCTTACGGACTCGTAAAGGCAGAAAAGTACCTTACAAGCTTCAGATTTGCTCTGAGCACTATGCGACTTAACTTCTGAGGTCATCAGTCGCCTAGAACTTAGAACTAATTAATCCTAACTAACCTAAGAGCGTCACACACATCCATGCCCGAGGCAGGATTCGAACCTGCGACCGTAGCGGTCGCTCGCTTCCAGACACTAGCGCCTAGAACCGCACGGCCACTCAGGCCGGCAAACTTCAAATTCACTTTCATTTAACACGCAGATATAAAAACATATACAAAACTCACAGTTAGCATATCGATCAAATTCTATTATTTATAACCCGCTGCACTACAGCGCAGTACTGACAAATTCAAATCTGTCCAATGAGTAATTCTGATAACAGAACATTGTTGGGTTGGGTTGTTTGGGGGAAGAGACCAAACAGCGAGGTCATCGGTCTCATCGGATTAGGGAAGGATGGGGAAGGAAGTCGGCCGTGGCCTTTCAAAGGAACCATCCCAACATTTGCCTGGAGCGATTTAGGGAAATCACGGAAAACCTAAATCAGGTTGGCCGGACGCGGGATTGAACCGTTGTCCTCCCGAATGCGAGTCTAGTACAGAAAATTGTGTTCACAAATAATAAACATAATAACTTTATGACAACATCCATCCAGCATTGGCCACACTTTTTCACAAATCTCGTTGAAAAGTGACAGTTACCGCTCCATCTCCACACAGTTCAGTAAACTAACACCGCAGAACTCACTGAAGACTAACACACGTACAGTAGTCCACAGCTTTCTTCTCCAATACCGTGACACCATTATTGTGGGCGAACATGCTACAGTACAGCGTGTTCAGGTTGGGCCCGCGCTGTCTTGTTTATCTGCCGTGGCGAAACAACCACAAACGACATCGGCCACAGCTCGCCGTAAATTGCGTCCATACAATTGCAGAGCCCGCGGGTTATTGTTCCACAGCAGCGTTGAATTCCCAAGCGTCTAGCTTTCACCACCAGTTCATTTCGACAGCATGCCAAAATTACACTACTGGCTATTAAAATTGCTACACCACGAAGATGAAGTGCTACAGACGCGAAATGTAACCGACAGGAACAAGATTCTGTCATATGCAAATGATTAGCTTATCAGAGCATTCACAAGAACTTGGCGCCAGTGGCGACACCTACAATGTGCTGACGTAAGGAAAGTTTCCAACAGATTTCCCATACACAAACAGCAGTTGACCGGCGTTGCTGGGGGAAACGTTGTTGTGATCCCCCGTGTAAAGGTTCGCAGCTCGTGGTCGTGCGGTAGCGTTCTCGCTTCCCGCGCCCGGGTTCGATTCCCGGCGGGGTCAGGGATTTTCTCTGCCTCGTCATGACTGGGTGTTGGGTGTTGTCCTTAGGTTAGTTAGGTTTAAGTAGTTCTAAGTTTTAGGGGACTGATGACCATAGATGTTAAGTCCCATAGTGCTCAGAGCCATTTGAACCATTTTGAACCTCGTGTACGGGGGAGAAATGCGTACCACCACGTTTCCTACTTTGATAAAGATCGGATTGTAGCCTATCGCGATTGCGGTTTATCGTATCGCGACATTGCTGCTCGCCTTGGTCGAGATCCAGTGACTATTAGCAGAATGTGGAATCGATGCGTTCAGGAGGGTAATACGGAACGCCGTGCTGGATCCTATCAGCCTCGTATCACTAGCAGTCGAGATGACAGGCATTTTATCCGCATGGCTTTAACGGGTCGTGCAGTCACGTCTCGATCCGTGAGTCAACAGATGGGGACGTTTGCAAGACAACAACCATCTGCACGAACAGTTCGACGACGTTTGCAGCACCATGGACTATCAGCTCTGAGACCGTGGCTGCGGTTACCCTTGACGCAACATCACAGACAGGAGCGCCTGCGATGATGTACTCGACGACGAACCTGGGTGCACGAATGGCAAAACATCATTTTTTCGGACGAATCCGGGTTCTGTTTACAGCATCATGATGGTCGCACCCGTGTTTGGCGACAACGCGGTGAACGCACATTGGAAGCGTGTATTCGTCATCGCTAAACTGGCGTATAACCCGGCGTGATGGTATGGGGTGCCACTGCTTACACGTCTCGGTCACCTCTTGTTCGCATTGACGGGACTTTGAACAGTGGATGTTACATTTCAGATGTGTTACGACCCGTGGCTGTACCCTTCATTCGATCCCTGAGAAACTCTCATTTAACCACGATAATGCATGACCGCATGTTGCAGGTCCTGTACGGGCCTTTCTGGATACAGCAATATGTTCGATTGCTGCCCTGGCCAGCACATTCTCCAGATCTTTCACCAATTGAAAACGTCTGGTCAATGGTGGCCGAGCGAATGATTCGTCACAATACGCCAGTCACTACTCTTGATGAACTGTGGTATCGTGTTGAAGCTGCATGGGCAGCTGTACCTGTACACACCATCCACGCTCTGTTTGACTCAACGCCCAGGCGTATCAAGGCCGTTATTATAGCCAGAGGTGGTTGTTCTGGATACTGATTTCTGAGGATCTGTGCACCCAAATTGCATGAAAATGTAATCCTTTGTCAGTTCTAGTATATTTGTCCAATGAATTGCCGTTTATCATCTGCATATCTTCTTAGTGTAGTTTAATGGCCAGTAGTGTGCTTAAAAGCATAACGTACCTTGTGAAAATGGCCGTCTCCATATATATATATATATATATATATATATATATATATATATATATATATCATTCACAGAAGCTTGTCACTTCGCGAAAAGACAGTACACAGTAGCACATCTATTTAGGTTCAGGAGGGTAATACGGAACGCCGTGCTGGCTCCCAACGATATCGTATCACTAGCAGTCGAGATATCTGCATGGCTGTAACGGATCGTGCAGCCACGTCTCGATCCTTGAGTCAACAGATGGGGACGTTTGCAAGACAACAAGCATCTGCACGAACAGATCGACGACGTTTTACAGCAGCATGGACTATCAGCTCGGAGACCATGGGTGCGGTTACCCTTGACGCTGAATCACAGACAGGAGCGTCTGCGATTGTGTACTCAACGACGAACCTGGGTGCACGAATGGCAAAACGTCATTTTTTCGGATGAATACAGGTTCAAAAATGGTGCAAATGGCTCTGATCACTATGGGACTTAACTTCTAAGGTCGTCAGTCCCCTAGAACTTAGAACTACTTAAACCTAACTAACCCAAGGCCATCACACACATCCATGTCCGAGGCAGGATTGGAAACTGCGACCTTAGCGGTCGCGCTGTTCCAGACTGTAGCGCCTAGAACAGCTCGAAAATCGAGGTTCTGTTGACAGCATCATGATGGTCGCACTCGTGTTTGGCGACATCGCGGTGAACGCACATTGGAAGCGTTTATTCGTCATCACTATACTGGCGTATCACCCGGATTGATGGTATGGGGTGCCATTGGTTACACGTCTCGGTCACCTCTTGTTCGCATTGACGGCACTTTGAACAGTGAACGTTACATTTCAAATGTGTTACGACCTGTGGCTCTACCCCTCATTCGATTCCTGCGAAACCCTACATTTCAGCAGGATAATGCACGACCGCATGTTGCAGGTCCTGAACGGGCCTTTCTGGATACAGAAAATGTTCGACTGCTGTCCTGGCCAGCACATTCTCCAGATGTCTCACCAACTGAAAACGTCTGATCAATGGTGGCCGAGCAGCTGACTCGTCACAATACACCAGGCACTACTCTTGATGAACTGTGGTATCGTGTTGACGCTTCATGGGCAGCTGTAGCTGTACACGCCATCCAAGCTCTGTTTCACTCAATGCCCAGGCGTATCAAGGCCGTTATTATGGCCAAAGGTGGTTGTTCTGGGTACTGATTTTTCAGGTCCGCCATGCGCTGTTGCCGTTTTTCAGGGTGCACTCAGCCTCGTGATGCCAACTGAGGAGCTACTCGACCGAATAGTAGCGGCTTCGGTCAAAGAAAACCATCATAACGACCGGGAGAACGGTGTTCTGACCACACGCCCTTCCTAGCCGCATTGAGGAGGACCCGGCGGTCGGACGGTCCCGATGGGCAACCTGTGGCCTGAATACGGAGTGCTTTTCAGCTACAAAACCCATTCAGTGTGGCAGCCCTAAGTCACCCTACTGGAAGAGCCTGTATGCGCATATGGTACCACTCTGGTCGACGTCAGAGCCAACATCTTGCTGCATCAGGCTGATCCCCCTCATCCAAGTACTTCTACCCACGGGGTACATCCTTCAATGGGTCAAAGAGCTGAAAATTGGAAGGTATGATATCAGGGGTGTAGGATGGACGAAGAAGAGAAGCCCAATGAAGTTTTGCCAGTCCTCTCGGGCGCAGAGGCATATGTGAGGCGTTGTGTTGTCATGAAAAACAACAAGTTCGTTTGCGTTTTCCTGAGAGTGTCACACTACACGTCAGAGCCATGAGGGAGGACATCAAACAGAACATCCCCTTCAGAGTCGCAGAGGACTGTCACCATATCTTTACCGACTGAGGGTGCGCCTTTCAACTTTTGCTTCAAATGCGAGTTGATGTAGCGCCACCCTATGGACTGCCGTTTTGTTTCCGCTTGGAAGTGATGAACCCATGTTTCATTGCCTCCGATGGTGTTAGTCAAATAATTGGCACGATGAGCCTCATAATGGGCCAGCAACTCCGCAGATCTTCTTTTAGGCGGCCAGGTACCCAATGGGCACACATCTTTGAGTACCCCAAGTGATGGACGAGTGTGGTAGAACTAAAAAAAAGGGGTGTGGAGTTGAGCAGCAAGGTGTGGGTTGGTTGGTTGGTTTGTGGGGGTTGAAGGGACCAGACTACAAAGGCCATCGGTCCCTTTTTCCACGATCGTGAAACACCCACAAGGAGCAAAAACAAGCAGCAGAGATGACAAGGGATCACACAGAACAAGAAAGACATAGACAAAGACCAAAATAGAGGAATTAAAAACACGCAGAGTGTTACAGTGGTTGGCCGACTGTGGAAACAAAAAAAGGAACAGCCAACCACCAAGAGACTAAAAAGCCCAATCTAAAACCGTAGGCAAAAGGCCAGACTCAACACGAAAGAAAAAGCCTCAGATGAAATGGTTCAAATGGCTCTGAGCACTATGGGACTTAACTTCTGAGGTCTTCAGTCCCCTAGAACTTAGAATTACTTAAACCTAACTAACCTAAGGACATCACACACATCCATGCCCGAGGCAGGATTCGAACCTACGACCGTAGCGATCGCGCGGTTCCAGACTGTAGCGCCTAGAACCGCACGGCCATTCCGGCTGGCTAAACCCTCAGATCGAGCGATAAGTGTCCCCCTGCACGAATAAAACTCAAAACTAAGCCTGCCATGGCAGCGTCATCCCTTAAAAGTGCAGGGACCGTATCAGGCAGCGCACACGTCTGCCTGACCGCAGTTAAAAGCGGACAATCCAACAAAATGTGGACCACTGTCAATGCTGAAGCACAGAGACAGACAGGTGGGTTCTCGCTGCGCAATAAATAACCGTGCGTCATCCAGGTGTGGCCAATGCGCAGCCGGCAGAGCACAGTTGAGTCCTTGTGAGAGGTCCGCAAGGAGGAGCACCATACACCGGTAGCCTCCTTGACGATCCAAAGTTTGTTGGGTGAAGGCACGGTGCACTATTCATCACCCCTGATACCAAGGACTTTCTGCCGCAAAACTGAACGGAGATCACAGTCCGAAAGGCCAGTCTGCAAAGCCGGTGCACCGATAGTCTGTTTGGCCGGCGTGTCAACACGTTCATTACCCGGGATGCTGACATGACCCGGGGTCCACATAAAAACCACGGAGCAAGAGTATGGATGGACTCCTGGATAGCCATCACCAGACTAAAGTGTGGGAAACACTGGTGGATAGCTCGTAAACTGCCCAGGAAGTCACTACAGATAACGAAGGACTCATCTGAGCAGGAGCGGATATACTCTAGGGCGCGAGAGATGGCGACCAGCTCGGCAGTGAAAACACTGCAGCCAGCCGGCAATGAGCGTTGTTCATAATGATATCCAAGAGGAAGAGCATAACCAACTCGACCAGCAGCCAGTTGAGTAGCGAGGTGTTCCATTGTCATCTGTGGATCACAACGAAGAGAGTGTCCGCACGTTCCAACAGTGCATGAGTCTCAGCTGTCTGTGGCCTCCGTTACAGACGCCATTTTGAAGACTACGTACAGCGCCACCCGCTACCGGACCTTCACGTAACTATAGACTAAAGTGAGGGAAACACTGGTGGATAGCTCGTAAACTGCCCAGGAAGTCACTACAGATAACGAAGGACTCACCTGAGCAGGAGCGGATGTACTCTAGGGCGCGAAAGATGGCGACCAGCTCGGCAGTGAAAACACTGCAGCCAGCCGGCAATGAGCGTTGTTGATAAGACGATTGCGTAAGCACATGCAACTGTTACATAAGCATATCTACTGTGAGAGGCCCCTGAGGGGGGGCCAAGGAGCAGGATACTGAGTGAGGTGTGGTGCTACAAGAGAATAAAATGGACCATAAGGTACTAAATAAGAACCTTCACTTAATACAAGAATTTTGGCCAAATGTACAGTACGAAATGCCAAAACTTCACGAGATGTAAAACTTTCCAAACCAGTTCTAGAAGCGTCATGACAAACAACAACAGCAAACGTAATCCAACCATTACCTATAGTACTTGATTTGGATGATTTTGCAGTAGAGAAATTCAATTTAAGTCCTAAAAAATAATTAGGACCTGATAATATAGAGAGACTGGCAATCTTCTTGAGATCTGATACCTTTTTACTCGTACCTGGCGCTGGAATGGTACCATAAGTGCCAGAAATATTCACCAATTGTTTATCTCGTGAAGTTTTGGCATTTCGTACTGTACATTTGGCCGAAATTCTTGTATTAAGTGAAGGTTCTTATTTAGTACCTTATGGTCCATTGTCACTTAATTGTAGGACTAGACGTAAGATTAATTCCGACGAAAAAATTTATATTTGGTCTAAAATAAGTGGTACATCCAATATGGAAGACTGTAAATTTGTTGGTGATTGTATGGTGTATTATCATTAATAAAAACTACACATTGATCTTGCCAAAAGCCGAGAAGCGATTTTATTCTTTTGTAGCACCACACCTCAATCAGTATCCTGCTCCCTGGCCCCCCCTCAGGGGCCTCTCACAGTAGATATGCTTATGTAACAGTTGCATGTGGTTACGCAATCGTCTTATCAACGACGCGGCTCGTCCTTAAAATTACTAGGACCGTGCCGCGGAGTTATCCTGTGCTTTTTAACATGGAGCTGATAACCGTGGGGACGAGTTTGTACAGGCGACTAAGCAGCGTGCGCTTACAACAACAAATTCCGCATTTTTTAATCGAAACTGGCCGAGAAAAATGTGTAACATTGCTTTTTGAACGCTTCTCGTTATTGGGAAGTTCGAGGCGGTTCAAAAAGCCGGAATAACAGTGCTGTGGGCGGAACGTGTGTAGTACGCATTTCATTTCTACCGCTAAGTGTGTATAGCGCAACTACTTGCCAATTCAGGATTGTGATGCGCTCAACTGCGCGGTTATCAGCGCCCGTACAAATTCCCAACCTTTGCTCACTCCAAACTCGCCACTTTCATGGATGATGATGAAATGATGAGGATAACACAAACACCCAATCATCTCGAGGTAGGTGAAAATGCGGCTGCTCCCGCCGGAGGTTCGAGAGCTCCCTCGGGCATGGGTAATTTAGGTTAAGTAGTGTGTAAGCTTAGGGACTGATGACCTTGGCAGTTAAGTCCCATAAGACTTCACACACATTTGAACATTTTTGCATGTGAAAATCCCTGATCCCGCCGGGAATCGAAGCCGGGACCCCGTGCTAGGGCAGCGACACCACGAGCTGCGGACTGTTGTCGACTTGGCTTGTTCTGTTCATCTGCACTGATTGTTTTTGCTAGCGATATTGTTTTTGTTTCTTTTTTATAATGGCAAGCTTACGTGCTGCAGAGCAAATTTTGTTTTCTACTCGGTAAAAATGCTGCTAAAACTGTTTTAATGTTGAAAACAGCGTACCAAGATGACACTATGGTAAAAAAAAAAAATCAAGTGAACGATTGTTTAGCTCGATTTAAAAATGGCAATATGTCGGGATTGATGGGGAAGCTCGTTATGGACGTCCATCAACTGCCCGAATCATTCAGTTTGTTCACACAGGCCATTTCGAAGTTTTAAGAAGACTGTGCAAAGGTGTTCGTCGAAAAAGACCCGATTAGTAGCAGACAGGAGACTGTTTCTTCCACCACAACAACGCGCTCGCGCGCACACACACACACACACACACACACACACACACACACACACACACACACACCTTACTCGATTGACCTGGCTGTGTGCAACTTTTTCTTATTTCCACGTATGAAAAGGGCATGGAAGGACACAGATTTGACAACACTGAAGAAGAAAACGGGGGAGTATCTATCAGCCATTTATAAAGATGACTAGAAAAAATGTTCCGAACAGTGGAAGCACCGATGGGACAAATGTATTAGTTGTATAATGGAGAGTATTTTTAAGGGAATGAGGTTGTTTTGTAAACAATTTGATTATATATAGCTTATAAAAAGTAATTACAGTATATTTGGGTACCCTCTCGCACATTCAGTGGTTCTTATGAGTACTGGCTGGAAAATGTGTTGGAAATAGGACAGCTAGGAAATAAGTAATGAATCAAAACTTTACTGATGTTAAAGTTTTGTTGCATGAGCAGCGAAAATGTAGTACGTTGTCAGGAGAGTGCCATGACGAAAATTGCCGCAGTGGTAACACAGGTTCCCGTCAGATCACCGAAGTTACGCGCTGTCGGGCTGGGCTACCACTTGGACGTGTGACCATCCAGTCTACCGAGTGCTGTTGGCAAGCGGCGTGCACTCAGCCCTTGTGAGGCAAACTGAGTAGCTAGCTGATTGAGAAGTAGCGACTCCGGTCTCGGAAACTGATTAAACGGCCGGGAGAGCGGTGTGCTGACCACACGCCCCTCCGTATCCGCATCCAGTGATGCCCATGAGCTGAGGATGACTCGGCGGCCGACTGTGCGGCTGGTCCCGGCGGAGGTTCGAGTCCTCCCTCGGGCATGGGTGTGTGTGTGTGTTCGTCTTTAGGATAATTTAGATTAAGTAGTGTGTAAGCTTAGGGACTGATGACCTTAGCAGGTAAGTCCCATAAGATTTCACACACATTTGAACAATTCGAGCGTCTTGAGTTACACCGTCTTAAGACATATTTTCCAACTTTAACTCTTGACTCATTGTGTTTAACGTATGATTATACCCCTTAATAAGCAGATTACGTGAGCATTTAAAATTTTTAAAGTCGCTCAAAAATTGTGTGAAATACTCAAAATAAATTTTTTTGACCCTGGAAGACGTTACACAGGCAACCTGCAACTGGAATCACTGAGCGGGTAACCGTTTTAGCCATTTACTAGTACAGATATGTGGTTCTGGTCATATAAGATATGATTCAGCGGAAAGACTGTGCTTAACTTCGCCATGCCGACGAGAACAGATATCTAACGCTTTGGTATCGCTGTTCTGACGGGAAGAGACACGCAATCCCTACGGGAGAAGAGGAATCTCTTTCATAGCGTTACAAAAAATCTGCAATAATGCTGCCGCATAATTTTTGTTACAGGTTTAATAAGACCACGAAGATATTTGCATGTTTTTCGAAATTATTGCGGCGTAGTTTGTTGTTAGTGATTACTGACGAGAAATTTTGCACGATCGTACTTGTGCAAGCAGATAAAATGTGTTTAACTGATGCTGTCGGTTCCTGCCATATTGTTTGGTGTTGCAGAAAATCGCCACGATTAATCCTCTGCCGGTTGTTGGTGCTGGCAGTCAGCAAACAGAAGCCGCGTACGCCTAATTAGTTGCCGTCAATGGACGGGGCAGCTGTTGCTGACAGCAACACATTTTCAATATCGATGTTGATGCTTAATAGGGTATTGAACGAAATTCGTGTGTTAATTTAAAAAATTTCGTTTTACCTTACTGTTAATAATGTATTTAAATACATCTGCGTTTAATAATAATAATACAGAGAGTTAGTGAACAGTTACTAGTAAAAGAATCAGCAATTAATAATTTTAATTGGTTTCGATTGTTTGCAACTTTTGGTCACACCTTGTCTTCATTCTGAGTTATATTAATTTTGTTCATTTCCTTAGTAACATTGTGCTCTAGCGGGACATTTAAATAAGGACTGAGTTACTGTTCGTATCTCCCGAGAACATTCACAATTCCATGAACATATCGTTAAACATCTTGCACTCTTGCTTCATCTCTAGTTTTGTATATCTCTTACAGTGAGTATAGTCAGGTATTTCATTACGAATGTTGGTGTTGTGATCTTCAGTCCAGAAACAACCTACATCTGTCTGAACATGCTTAGAATACTCAAACATTTCTCTTCTCCTACAAATTGTATTCCCCGCACTACCTTCCACTGCCAAACTGCTTTGATCTCTGAGGATGAGTCCTTTCACCATTTCTTCCTTTACTGTAGTTATGCCGTATTCCATTTAGTACCTCCTCATAATTTATTTAACCTACTCATCCAATTTTCAGTATTCTTCTGCAGCACCAGATTTCAGAAGCTTTCATTTTCTTCTCTCGACTCATTCTCGTCCATTTCGCAATCCAATACATGGCTAAACTGTGGACACATACGAGGGGGGTTCACTAGTTAATTCTAAAAACCAACAGCCTCAGTTGCAAAGTTTACATAGATTTACCTAGGTTTCAGTCGGGATAACCCAACCTTCTTCAGAATAAAAGTAACTACCGTTTGTCCACAACGGACATCGTCAAGCTAAAACTACAATTCCATAAATTATCAAATGGTTCAAATGGCTCTGAGCACTATGGGACTTAACATCTGAGGTCATCAGTCCCCTAGAACTTAGAACTAATTAAACCAAACTAACCTAAGGACACCACATACATCCATGCCCGAGGCAGGAATCGAACCTGCGACCGTAGCAGTTGCGCGGTTCCGGACTGAAGCGCCTAGAACCACTTAGTCACAACGGCCGGCCATAAATTATCGTCAGACTGTAAAAAATTATCTGAAACTGCAGCAAGACGCTGGCTCCGATGTCAACCCGCGGAGTGGTACAATGCGGGCATACAAGCCGTCCGAATAACGTGGCGAAGACCGGTGCAATGGAAGCATATCATGAAACTTGCTGGCAGATTAAAACTGTGTGCCCGACCGAGACTCGAACTCGGGACCTTTGCCTTTCGCGGGCAAGTGCTCTACCATCTGAGCTACCGAAGCACGACTCACGCCCGGTACTCACAGCTTTCCTTCTGCCAGTATCTTGTCTCCTACTTTCCAAACTTTACAGAAGCTCTCCTACGAACCTTGCAGAACTAGCACTCCTGAAGAAAGTTTCATATCAGCGCACACTCCGCCGCAGTGTGAAAATCTCATTCTGGAAACATCCCCCAGGCTGTGGCTAAGCCATGTCTCCGCAGTATCCTTTCTTTCAGGAGTGCTAGTTCTGCAAGGTTCGCAGGAGAGCTTCCGTAAAGTTTGGAAGGTAGGAGACGAGATACTGGCAGAAGTAAAGCTGTGACGACGGGGCGTGAGTCGTGCTTCGGTAGCTCAGATGGTAGAGCACTTGCTCGCGAAAGGCAAAGGTCCCGAGTTCGAGTCTCGGTCGGGCACACAGTTTTAATCTGCCAGGAAGTTTCACAGCAGCGCACACTCCGCTGCAGAGTGAAAATCTCATTCTGGAAGCAGATCATGTTGAAAAATAGGGTTTTGTAGCCGAAAGAGTGGGGATTAATATGGTGTAAATAATAACTAACTGAAAACCTCAGCTGCCGACAGGTGTTGTTGATATACCTCGATGTGGACAGCTGAAAATGTGTGCCCCGACCGGGACTCGAACCCTGGATCTCCTGCTTACATGGCAGACGCTCTATCCATCTGAGCCACCGAGGACACAGATGAATAGCGCGACTGCAGGGACTTATCCCTTGCACGACTCCCGTGAGACTCACATTCCCAACTGTCCACAATTCTACATATGTATTACCTTATAGGGTATAGGAAAAAGCTGCACGGTCATCAACAGTAACTGTTCTTTCGAGAGCAAATTACTGCCTTCGTATATTAATATGGTGTATTAAGTTCCTGAATAAAACGAACGTGCTTTCAGGAAAAAATAGCATTACTTATTGAATGCCCCCCGTAGGTCTTCCATAAATGACTGAACGCAACTGTGCTAAAATAACCTCAATATCGAGAGAATATTCAGGTCTACGCTGTGTTTCCCTTCAGTGATATCGAACGAGGATGAACCTACGCGAAAGTAATTAAGGTAAAGTTGACCGGAAACGAGAAGTGGGTTTGCCTATGACCAGACATTTTTCTCGCGTTGTGCAGTAAGTGAATTACCAGTAGACGCACGACTCCAGTAAAAGGGGAAAAAGAGAGAGAGCAGAAGTTGCGGTAACAGGGTGCGTGAGCGCCTTCCATTCACGGCGTAACTCGCGCACCGCACGGCCATTACTCACGTCCTAAGCAGACCGTCGCCAAGTCCGCTGGCTCGCAGTCAGAGGGAGGGGGGGAAAAAATGTCCACTCCTGTAAATTGCCGTGCTGCAGGGGGAGGGGGGCGGGGGGGGGGGGCGCTGGCGCCGTTTCAGAACACTTTGTAACACCTGTCGCCCCCGACCGTTCCTCTTTCAGACTGCATTTATCTTTCCTGCAAAGTGCTGGGCGCTGCTTTGCGGGCAAACGTACTGCCACTGTGTTATTTAGTTGTGGTGCAGTGAGGCTCCGAATTCTACTAGCACAGAATTCCCTGATGGTATCAGCATCTGCAGTTACGCACGTAGATACCTACACATGTCGTTCCACTGTAAGGTTATTTCGCAACAAGAGTGTTGCATTGTCATGAGACAGTAGACGTTCCCGAGTTCAGCCGGCCGAAGTGGCCGAGCGGTTCTAGGCGCTACAGCTGGTACCGCGCGACCGCTACGGTTCCATGTTCGAATCCTGCCTCGGACATGGATGTGTGTGATGTCCTTAGGTTAGTTAGGTTTAAGTAGTTCTAAGTTCTAGGCGACTGATGACCTCAGAAGTTAAGTCCCATAGTGCTCAGAGCCATTTTTTTGTTCCCGAGTTCCTGCAAGAGACAGTTCTGCTGCGGTACGGATAACTGGTGAGTGACAGCAGGGAGTGGAAGGTTGCAGCGACTGGGAACTTAGTCCATAGCAGAAATACGCCGGACTGTGCAAGTCCTGTGGGCGAATGCTTCTAAACTGCACACAGACTGGCCGCAAAATTCTGGCGGTATGTGGACCAAACACAATGTCGCGTGCAGCCACAGTGAAATTGTGCCAACTAGTGTTATACGACTAGCATAGGCTACCGTACACTATCGTAAAAAAACAGAGACTACAGTAGGTTTCCTACTACCTTTTGTCGGTTAAGATCGTAACCGCGTTGCCTATACGTTAAGTGTGTTGCATATGTCATTTCGATGGCTTTGTCTGCGTATTCAGTCAGCATCTTACTAGACCTCTAGAAATCGGAAGCAGTGAACCGTCTAGAAACTGAGTGAGGGTATATAGAGGGGCAGGTAACCTACAGAACATATTTGTTCTACATAGCTATCCTCCGGGCTATTACTTAAACATGAACAGTATTTATAGCAACATTGAGACTGTCAATATTTAATAGTGGTTTCATTCCGAAATTGGTGGACTGTTACATGAAACAGCTGAATATTCAAAAAAAAAAAAAAAAAAAAAAAAAAAAAACGATTTGTCATATGGCACTAGAAAACGCAATGCCGAAAATGGCTCAAATGGCTGTGAGCACTATGGGACTTAACATATGAGGTCATCAGTCCCCTAGAACTTTACTTAAACCGAACTAATCTAAGGACATCACACACATCCATGCCTGAGGCAGGATTCGAACCTGCGACCGTAGCGGTCGTGCGGTTCCAGACTGAAGCGCCTAGAACCGCTCGGCCGCAGCGCCCGGCCCACTCCCGAACGTTGTTTACACAAACTTGCTGAAAATTTTGAAAAATAGTGTGATGTGTCAGTTGTGCCGCCTTGCCTTGTAGGGCAACATTCATTGATAGTTACTTGGCAAGCACTAGTAAAGTTTTTGAAATTATTTCGAATTTTAGGTGACGATGAAACGAATGTCGTTAGAGTTTTAATGTGAGACCTACAAGAGTCAGTACACAAGTTCCATCGTAATAGAGAAGTCTACTCACATTGAAATTAGCGGGATAAATACGTATGCAATTGCAAAGGAAATCAAAGTTTAGGGAGACGGACTTAAAAGTTTGAGGTTTACCGTGACGTATTTTTTCAGAGACGGCGAAGGAGTTGAAAGAACAGTTGAACGGAATGGACAGTGTCAACAAAAGAAGTTGTCAGATGAATATCAACGAAATTAAAAGGAGGTTAATCAAATGTAGTGGTATTGAATCTTGTTATGTTGACAGAGTTAGATTAGGAAAACGGACACTAAATTTTGACAGCAAAATAAACGACAATGGCTAAAGTAGAGGTTATATAAAGTGCAGATCAGTAGTAGCAACGAATGCGTTCCTTAAAAAGAGAAACTTGTTGACGTCGAATACAGATTTAAACGTTAGAGACTCTTTTCTGAAGATACGAGGGGCGTTCAGTAAGTAATGCAGCACACTTTTCTTTTTGAAAGCACGTCGGTTTCAAGCAGAATTCCAATACACCATATTAATTATTACTTCCCATTCATTCGGCTACAAAACCAATTTTTCACCATAACCTCTGTTCAGTGTGATGACCTTACGGCACCTTACTGGCAAAGCCTGTACGCCCGCATGGCACCATTCAACGGGTCTACATCTGCGGCACTGCTTCCCGAGAAGTCCATCAATCATTGGGCGAAACGGATGGAAGTCGGAAGGTGCGAGATATGGGCTGTGGAGGTGGATGAGGAAGAGCAGTCGAATCAAGTTTTACGATCTCCTCTCAGGTGCCCAGACTCGTATAACGCCTTGCGTTGTCATGGAGAAGAAAAAAAATGAAATCGTTTCTTCAAGTTCCTGCGGGTGGCACAACACACATCAGAGGTGACAGAAGCACTGTGAGAGAGGAAATCTTGCAGAATAACCGCTGTAGAGTCCCAGCTGACGGGCTGACGATGCGGCTCAAATGGCTCTGAGCACTGTGGGACCTAACATCTGAGGCCATCAGTCCCCTAGGTTTAGAACTGCTTAAACCTAACTAACCAAAGGACAATACAAACAGCCATGCCTGATGCAGGATTCGAACCCGCGACCGTAGCAGCGAGGGCGCAGCTTTGAATTCTTTTGCACCAACAAATTCCGTAACTTTTCAACCCAAATCATTTGAGAAAAAAAATTGTTCATTCGTTACTGAACGCCTCCCGAATACGAACTGTATTATTATTATTATTATTATTATTATTAGTGGTATTAACATCTGTTATAGCAAATGTTGACAGAAATTATATTCTTATATGGTGTACGAGCAGTATAGGAAAGACGTGCAAGTATCACAGTTTTGCTACATATTTCTAACCAGATGGTTGCCTGTCTAATGACTTCGAATGGCAGCAAAACATCAATTTTTCCTTGTTTCATGTAACCACTGACGGAGTTTAAAAATTTAAAATGTTCTCATAATTTACTCATTAACAGGTATAATCAGATGTTTAAGGTTTAATGCAATGAGGGAAGTATTAAATTCAAAAGCCGCGCGCGCGCGCGCGCGTGTGTGTGTGTGTGTGTGTGTGTGTGTGTGTGTGTGTGTGTGTGTGTGTGTGTGTTCTGAGGAAGCATTAACTCAAGCCGCGGAAATTTCGCGGACTCTTTTCATCCAGGATTTTAGAATGAGAACATTTAGCGATTTCCAGCAAATGTTACACACAATTTCAGACCTTACAGAAATATTTTCTCGCTGACACCATCCGATAAAACGAGAAAAAACTTTATCGCTTAGTACGTTGTCGCTTTTTAAGCAGTAAAATGTTCATCTTTTGGATTTGCAGCTCCTTGTGTTGACCGTGTTTGCCGTTAAAATTGTAGGATGTGAGGTCCGCCTGTTATGCAAAACACCTTTTTTTCTCAGTACCCGGACATGTTTCAGCACCACTGTGCTATCATCAGTGGGTTTCCGTTTTATTTATTCTGTAATGGGAACATTTTTGTTAAATGATTACAAAATTATGTGGATGTTTAGTTCAAACAATAGTTCATTTCTTTTTGTTAATACTTTTACACTTGGTGTGCATGAATTTTCCGGATAACTTGTGTATTATATACTACGGGTGGCTTGTCATCTGCAACCAAACGATGTTGATGAGAAAAATTTGCTGGGAGTTAACCTATCATCTATAATGTTATTTGGTTTGTCGCGATGTTTTCGCGTCTATATTCGTTTACTTACATTTTCGTGTGGCAAGTTTTTACGTAAGTAAAAGCGAATAGAGGCGCGAAAACATCGCGACAAACCAAATAACATTATAGATGATAGGTTAACTCCCAGCAAATTTTTCTCATCACCATCGTTTGGTTGCAGATGACAAGCTACCGGTAGTATATAATACTCAAGTTATCCGGAAAATTCGTGCACACCAAGTGTAAAAGTATTGACAAAAAGAAACGAACTATTGTTTGAACTAAACATCTACATAATTTTGTAATAATTTAACAAAAATGTTCACATTACAAAATAATTAAAGCCGAAACCTACTGATGATGGCACAGTGGTGCGAAACTTGTTTGAGTACTGAGAAAAAAACGGTGTTTTGCATAACTGGCGGACCTCACATCCTACAATTTTATGCAGTAAAACTTCAGATTCAGAGAAAACGCTGTAATTTGTACTTCTTTACTACTAACTCTTTTTCACAACAAATTTTGTAGACAGCATCCACGTATTTCAATGAACATATCATTATGCGACTCATAACTCGGGGGATACGACGTCATAGTAATTTTGCTCAAATTACTTAGATTGTACACTCAACCTGTGTTTGATAATGAGATCTATTGTGTACATGAGAGTTCGATTCTTTAACAAAATTGTGGATATGGGGTTACTAGTTGTACCTATGCGTCTCGTAGTCGTTATACAAATGCAGATTGTAGTTCTTTATGTTTCTTCAAATACTACTGTTAACTATGATCTTTTTATAATGTTGGCTGTTACCGATCTGAAGACGTTTAACGATGAAACCAGTCATCATAATAAAATGCATATGCCATAAATGGTTGAAAATAATTATAGTACAAGTGCCACCATGATCATCAACTGTCAATGTGAAATTGTTTTTGACAGCAGTTATACAAAGATAAAGAAGGAGAAATTTTGAAAGAGATCTAAAGATGAGGAGAAGTAATAAAATTTTTGAACCTTGCCACTGACACAATAACGGTATCAGAGAAGGCAAAGTACTTGGTTGAGCAGATGAATGGACTCGATAGTGTCTTGAAAAGCGGTTCTAAGGTGAATGTCAACGAAAGTAGTACAAGGGTTGGAATGAAGTCGAATTACATCATTTGATGCTGAGGGAACTGGATTACGAAGGGAAATACGAAATTGACATTTGGCTGGAAAGTAAAAGGTAAGAAACGAAATGCAGACTGCCTGTAGGAAGAAAATCATTTTTGAAACAGAGAATTCGTTAATACAGAATACAAATTTATTGTGAAGTCTTTTCTCTGGAGTAATAGTTGAGGTACAGTAAAGACACAATAGCCGGCCGGAGTGGCCGAGCGGTTCTGGGCGCTACAGTCTGGAACCGCGTGACCGTTACGGTCGCAGGTTCGAATCCTGCCTCGGGCATGGGTGTGTGTGATGTCCTTAGGTTAGTTAGGTTTAAGTAGTTCTAAGTTCTAGGGGACTGATGACCTCAGAAGTTAAGTCCCATAGTGCTCAGAGCCATTTGAACCAAAGACACAATAACTTTTGAAATGCAGTGATACAGAACGATGTGCAACATTAGATGGGTAGATCGAATATGTAATGAGGAGGTACTGAATCGAACTGGCGGGAAACTAAATTTGTGACGCAACTTGACTACTAAGGGGCTCGGCTCATACGTCATATTCCGAGGCATCAAGGAATTGTCAGTTTGGTAACAGAGAGAAGTGTGTGTGGAAAAAATTGTAGAGGGAGACCGAGAGATGAATACGGTAAATATATTCAAATGAATGAAGGTTGCAGTGGCTGCGCAGTGATGATGAGGTATTGCTCTAACTGCTATAAATAAACAAATTATTTGTCCGCACATATCATAAAGACAAATAAGAGACGTGATGTACAAGTACAGACAAACAAATGACTACAATTTCAGAAAAAATAGATAATCTAGTCAAGAAAAAGAACGCCAGAAATTGAATAAGTCAACAATACGTTGGTCCACCTGTGCAAGCAGTAACTCGATCAGGCATTGATTAATTGCTGGATGTCCTCTTGAGCGTTAGCGAGCCAAATTGCGCCCAGGTCACACTTCAGATCGTCAAGTTCCGATCTACACTCATGCTCATAAATTAAGGATAATGCTGATACATGGTGAAACAACGCTCTGGTGGTAGGATTGCGGTTTTAAATCACCTCTGGGTATGACCATGCGGTGCATTTGACCTGCGGTCGTCGCACAGTGGCGCTGGCAGCAGTCCACATACGCGAGAGGTGTGTTGGTGCATGTCAGAGTACAGTGCAGCGAGTAAGTGTGTAGACGTTTTCAGACGTGCTAATGGTAACTGTGGGTTGAAAATGGCTCAGAGAAATATTGATGACGTTATGAGGGGTAGAATACTAGGGCGACTGGAGGCTTGTCAAACACAGCAAGTCGTAGTACGGGCCCTCCGTGTGCCACAAGATTATGCCAACGATTCCAGCAGACAGCAAACGTATCCAGGCGCTACGGCACGGGACGTCCACATTGTACAACACCGCAAGAAGACCGATATCTCACCATCAGTGCCCGCAGACGGCCACGGACTACTGCAGGTAGCTTTGCTCGGGACTTTGCCGCAGCCACTAGAACAGTTGTCTCCAGACACACACTCTACAGACGACTGAACAGACACGGTTTATTCGCCCAGAGATCTACAAGTGGCATTCCATTGACCCCTGGTCACAGGAGAGCCCGTAAAACCTGGTGTCAAGAACACAGTACATGGTCATTGGAACAGTGGTCCCAGGTTATGTTCACGGACGAGTCCAGGTATAGTCTGAACAGTGATTCTCGCAGGGTTTTCATCTTGCGTGAACCAGGAACCAGATACCAACCCCTGAATGTCCTTGAAAGGGACCTATATGGAGGTCGTGGTTTGATGGTGTGGGGTGGGATTATGATTGGTGCATGTGTTTGACACAGGAACTGTAACAGGTCAGGTGTATCGGGACGTCATTTTGCACCAGTATGTCCGCCTTTTCAGGGGTGCAGTGGGTCCCACCTTCCTCCTGATGGATGATAAAGCACGGCCCCACCGAACTGCCATCGTGGAGGAGTACCTTCAAACAGAAGATATCAGGTGAATGGAGCGGTCTGCTTGTTATCCAGACCTAAACCCCATCGAGCACGTCTGGGATGCTCTCGGTCGACGTATCGCTGCACGTCTTCAAACCCCTAGGACACTTCAGGAGCTCCGACAGTCACTGGCGCAAGAATGGGAAGCTATTCCCCAGCAGCTGCTCGACCACCTGATCCAGAGTATGTCAACCTGTTGTGCGGCCTTTGTACGTGTGCATGGTGATCATATCCCATGTTGATGTCGGGGTACATGCGCAGGAAACAGTGGCGTTTTGTAGCACATGTGTTTCGGGAATGTTTTCTCAACTTATCATCAGTACTGTGGACTTACAGATCTGTGTCATGTGTGTTGCCTATGTGCCTATGCTATTAGCGCAAGTTTTGTGTAGTGCCACGTTGTGTGGCACCACATTCTACAATTATCCTTAATTTGTAAGCGTGAGTGTAGTTGCAGAGCCCTGCCCATAATGCTCCAAACATTATCAAGTGGGAAGATACGGCAACCGATGGCCAGGGTAGGGTCTGGCAAACACGAAAACAATAGAAACTCTCGCCGTGCACGGGCGGAAACTATCTTGCTGAAACATTAGAGCCCAGGACTGCTTGTCATGATTGGCAACTGCATTGTTATCATCCGTTTTGCTGCACACGTAGATCACATTTATCGACTTTCGTCTCATTTGGATAATTCCTTGGTGGTTTTAGTCCTTTTTTTGTTTTAGAGAATATCTGAAAAATGCAGTTATGGGATCTTACGTAATTAATATTGCAGTGTCACGAAACAGTGCTAACATTAATATTCTTTTCATAATAATTTAGGATCGTGACCGAAACACAATCATCGCAATGAATGTGATAACGTACAAGGGAGTTCCATATCGGCGCGCACACGCTGCTGCAGACTGAAATACATCATTCTGGACTGCGTCTTTATTTCAAACCAAACCCTCATGTCATGGAATCAATATTGGAAGTAACGATTTTATACATAAAGATCAAAGCCATTCATTTTGATCTAGACGGGGGTCCATTATTCAGAAACAAACATTTTTCAATAACTAGCTAGGAGCCATAAAAGGCGTAGCTACTAATAAAGTCTACAGTGGTGACCAATTTCCTCCAGCGAAAGACTAGTTTCTTAGCAGACCCTAGTGATGTATGCATCATTAATAATATCAAATAATGCGCCTGTTACGTAATGTCGGTCAGCTGCACATATTCAATGCAGTGATTTGGTCAGTGTAAACAAATGGTGTACACCGATTATCTGTTTGCTGCCGCGTAGCTACAATAACCTAAAAGTTGTTATACACGCACTTCAGTCTGTTGTATACGTACATGTTTTGTAAGAAGTTTGTTAAAACCTCTCAAATGAATGCATTTTTAAGATTTTTTGACTTATTCCAAATGCATGAGGACCATTTCATTTAGGATCTGACGATGAAAAATAAACATATCTTTAAATTAAGATTTTTGTATTTGCTATTTACATCCTTGGTGATGTTGACTTATCGGTTTTTAATGGTGCTCTAAGCCACAGCTCTGTGCCGAAAGTTTCATCCACTACTGCAGAAAACCATCTAAGAGACTGTAAAAGCACGGTTAATTTTGAGATGTAAACTTGTTTAGCAAACACAAACTGCTGAACTGTTTATTAGCAACAATGTTTAACGACTAAAGTTTTAATAACCTTCGACAACCCCCTTTCGTAACGACCTCATTTCGGAGAGGAAGACAGCCCTGAAGCTCCTTCAGGCACGTAAATCTGCTGTCGAAGACACTCATCGACGATTAGGCACCATAGAGATTCCAAATTTTCGGGATGTTTGCCACATTAGAAAGAGACCCAGACATTTTCAGCGGGATGAACATTAGTGACTCTACTGGCCAATCTACGTGTGACACAGTCTTCTTCAAATGAGCAACGCATGCGTGCAGCTCTGTGAACACACTTCCTCTCATTATAGGATATGGATCCCGCATTTTTGCAAACACAGCTCTTTCTTTTTACCCAAACACGTTTCAGCACCACTCTACCATCAACTGTGGATTTTTGTTTACTGAAAACTGTAGAAAGTATTTCAGGTTGTTAAATCAGTTATAAAGTGAGGCCTAAAAAAACTTTTTGTTCGTTTTGCTTCTTAGCGTGATTTTACATCCTATGGTTTTGCAGGACCAAACTATATGGTGTTCTGCACCTGATAGCTTGTCATATGAAAACCAAAGGATGTAAATGTTAATTTCATTGGCCAGTTCACACCTCTCTTGATTTTTAAAAAACGTGATTTTGACGTGTCATAATGTTTTGCATATATAATTGTTACTACTCACGTTTTGTTGTGGCTGATGCTCCTCCTTTTAGGTTGCAAGTACACTGCACGCGCATATTAAAGTACTTTATACACGCCCTTTTACTTCGTAAAACGCGGTGAGCAGTGTGTTGTTTGTTTCGTAAGCCCGTCGGCGTTCATTTGTACGTGAAAGTTTTCTTCTATTGTCAATTTATGCTATAGGCTGTGGCTGGACTTCAGTAATATTAAATCTGAAACTTCCTGGCAGATTAAAACTGTGTGCCCGACCGAGACTCGAACTCGGGACCCTTGCCTTTCGCGGGCAAGTGCTCTACCACAGAGCTACCCAAGCACGACTCACGCCCCGTCGTCACAGCTTTACTCCTGCCAGTAACTCGTATCCTACCTTCCAAACTTTACAGAAGCTCTCCTGCGAACCTTGCAGAACTAGCACTCCTGACAGAAAGGATATTGCGGAGACATGGCTTAGCCACAGCCTGGGGGATGTTTCCAGAATGAGATTTTCACTCTGCAGCGGAGTGTGCGCTGATGTGAGTCGTGCTTCGATAGCTCAGATGGTAGTGCACTTGCCCGCGAAAGGCAAAGGTCCCGAGTTCGAGCCTCAGTCGCGCACACAGTTTTAATCTGCCAGGAAGTTTCATATCAGCGCACACTGCCCTGCAGAGTAAAAATCTTATTCTGGA
This sequence comes from Schistocerca serialis cubense, assembly GCF_023864345.2. Taxonomy (NCBI): domain Eukaryota; kingdom Metazoa; phylum Arthropoda; class Insecta; order Orthoptera; family Acrididae; genus Schistocerca; species Schistocerca serialis. Next base: position 90,243,783 of record NC_064649.1, on the reverse strand, counting down.
ATATTAAATCTGTTGCTACTGTAGTTCTGTCGCGATTACGGACTAATAGGTGGCACATTATTTAACACATTAAAGAAACTTTACAGAAAAAGCAACAGAAACAGCTAAAGGAGTTAACACACAGTTAACATATATCACATATATATAAAAGGATACGTATATTTGTACAGTATGCTTCTTAAAGATTAAAAACAGTTTTTCTTTATAAAATTTTACTTACGAGATTTCTGCCTCTTTTTCACATATCCTGCAAACCACTGCTTTTTACTTCTTTGTTAGCCGGAATTGAAATGGAAAGAAACTTCATTAGACTTACGAAATTGGCAGTTTTTTGCCTTTTTGCGCTTTCTGTTTCGCCTCGTTGGCGTTCTTTGCACTTCACCTCATTCTGGAAATAGAACTCCAGTTACGTGTGTTCGCACCCAGCACAGTATTACAGTGTTTAGGTTTGTTCCTTTGTTTTTCGTGTAGGTTGTGACCGTCGCCAACTTGTAACATATATTTTAATAATATATATGTCATCCATCTCTCTCTCTCTCTCTCTCTCTCTCTCTCTCTCTCTCTCTCTCTGCGTGTGTGTGTGTGTGTGTGTGTGTGTGTGTGTGTGTGTGTGTGTGTGTGTGTGTGTGTGTCCAGGAATTGTTGGTTTCAGGTATATATGTATGCCTTGTTTTTTGAAAAAATAGTGGGTATTCTACTTTAGTATTTGAATTTGTATGTTTCTGTTTCTTTCTCACTTTGTGCTATTTCTTTTCTTATGTTTTGTGTGTGTGCTTGTAGAGATTCTGTCCTCATGTTGGTGATAGCTGAGTATTTGCTCTTTACCTGTCTCTTAGTTTTATTGGTCAGCTTTATTACGATGTTTTCTTTTTCTGTTGTTTGTTGCTATTTGTACTATGGTATTCAATCTTTTGGTAGACAGCTGCAGCAAAGCGGTATTAGAGAAATTGGTCTTTAATTCTGCGGGCCCGTTCTTTTAGCCTTCTTACATACAGGCGCTTTTTCAAGTCGTTTGGGACTTTGCGCTTGGCGAGAGATTCGGATAAGTGCAGTCAAAGTAAGTGGCCAAACCGAAATGTGACTTATTTGCTTTCAACTCCTTCAGTTGTTTCTCAATACCACGGATGCTTATTGTTATGTGCTCCATATCGAAGTCTGTGCAAAGGTCAAACGACGGTATTTTTGTACGATCCTACTTCGTGAACCGTTTCTTAAACGCGGAATTTAAAACTTCGGCTTTCGTTTTGTTATCTTCTATTACCACACCAGATTGGTCAACGAGTGACGTAATGGAGTCCTTAGACACGCTTAGCATTTTTACATGGAACCAGAAATTTCGCTGGTTCTTTGCGAGATCTTGTGCTATTGCATGACGGTCATAGTTGTATGCTTCGCGAATAGATCTTTTTACACACGCATGGTTCTCAACTAACCGTTGCCTATCGCCATTTGCGCGTTCTGTACCGAACCGAGACGGCAACAATCTTCGTCTCCTCAGTATTTCGTTGTTAAATCATGGTGTCTTTTCCACCCATAATCCACTTACTAGGCACATATTTCTCGAGACCACGATTTACAGTTTGTTTTAACTTATCCCATAATTCCCCTACGGCCATCATACTGAAAATCAGCGATTAAAATTCATCGTCTAGGCTAGATTCTAACCACTGCTTATCTGCTCTTTCTGGCAAAAACGCTCTCCTAGCCTTCTTTGCTACCTATTGACTTCCGTAACTGTAGTCGCTACGATGACTTCATGATCACTAGTTCCTGTCTCTGTATTGACGTCATCGACAAAGTCTGTTCGTAGCTACAGAGTCTAAGATATTTCCATTGCGTGAGAGCAGCCGAACTAGCAACTCAAGACAGTTTTCGGACAACGTGTTGAGAAGTACTACGCAAGACCGTCTGTCTGTACTCTGCGCAATATACGGGGTGTCCAAAAAGTCTCCCCATAGTGCCTCTCCTCAGTGAAATACAAGTTATTAATAAATTGAATATTCATTTTTGCTTACAAATTTTCACATTAAATGTTGAAAGTGTCCCTCCTGTTGTTGAATACACAATTCAATTCGTCTAATCATGTTTCCAAACACAATCTGTAACATTTCTTCTGTAACAGAAGCAGTGAAAGTGGATATTGCAGTTTTCAGTTCATCGATGGATTTTGGACGGTTGTTATAGACAGTTGCTTTCGCTGCACCCCAGAAGAAAAAGTCAGGTGGTGTTACGTCACGTGATAGTGGAGACCAAAGTCCCTATGAAATTATGCGATCACCAAAAACATCAGCAAGCAGTGACACTGAAACGCGAGCTGTGTGCGAGGTTGCACCATCTTGTTGAAAATAACCATTCAGTATCTCACTTAATACAAGTTCTTCTATGAATGGGTACAGAATATCACTGCAGTATCCTTGTGCGTTTATTATTTCCGTTAAAAATATGGCAGCCACAATCCGACGTCTAGAAATTGCTATCTAAACTCCTACTTTCACAGAATGAATTGATCCACATGAATACACAATAGATTTGCAGTACTCCACATACGAGAATTTTGCGAGTTCATGTACCTGGATAAATGAAAGAACGCCTCATCAGTGAAAACGTTTCATTAAGAATATTCCTTCCATTTTGTTGAACGAAATTTTTGAACCATTGACAATAATGCACAATAATGCAGTCTCTTGCCATGATCAGTATTTCTCAGTTCTTGCACGACTGTCACTTTGTATGGGAAAAGTTCTAATTTTTTCCTTACAGCTGCATGGGCCGTTCCGACACTAACATCGTTTGCATGGGAGAGTTTTCTTATTGACTTGTTCGGAACCATCGACATTTTATCAGAAATATCAAGTAGTTTATCCTCAGGCAAAACGCTAGGACTATCACTCCTCGGTGCATCCGTCACTAAACGCGTACTTCGAAATTTGTTAATCAAATCTCGCACAGTATCGAGATGTGGGAGTGTTGTCTCCAGGAAAACTGAATTAAATGTTTGACGAACTGAAGCTGTGTATTTACCGCAAGCTTTGAACACTTGTTCGACTAAACACACACGTTCTTCAATGGTTAGCATTTTAACACTGACAAAAGCGAAACAAAGGAACTAAACTTAAACGTTCATGTCAACACGTAACGACACACACCAACGACACTACTGATGCTGGCTGAGATAAACGAAACAGTGGAATGTTGGGAGAGTCCACTTGAAGGGAAATAACCCAGGCAGGCGAACAATCATACGGCATGCGCAGCTTACAATCATGCGGCACTGCGGAGAGACTTTTTGAACACCCTGTAGTAGCATACGTACATATACGAGGGCAGTTCAATAAGTAATGCAACACATTTTTTTTTTCTGAAACAGGGTTTTTTTTTCAGCATTGAAATACACCAGGTTACTCCCCAATCTTTTAGCTACACAACACTATTTTTCAACGTAATCTCCATTCAATGCTACGGCCTTACGCCACCTTGAAATGAGGGCCTGTATGCCTGCACGGTACCATTCCACTGGTCGATGTCGGAGCCAACGTCGTACTGCATCAATAACTTCTTCATCATCCGCGTAGTGCCTCCCACGGATTGCGTCCTTCATTGGGCCAAACATATGGAAATCCGACGGTGCGAGATCGGGGCTGTAGGGTGCATGAGGAAGAACAGTCCACTGAAGTTTTGTGAGCTTCTCTCGGGTGCGAAGACTTGTGTGAGGTCTTGCGTTGTCATGAAGAAGGAGAAGTTCGTTCAGATTTTTGTGCCTACGAACACGCTGAAATCGTTTCTTCAATTTCTGAAGAGTAGCACAATACACTTCAGAGTTGATCGTTTGACCATGGGGAAGGACATCGAACAGAATAACCCCTTCAGCGTCCCAGAGGACTGTAACCATGACTTTACCGGCTGGGGTATGGCTTTAAACTTTTTCTTGGTAGGGGAGTGGGTGTGGCGCCACTCCATTGATTGCCGTTTTGTTTCAGGTTCGAAGTGATGAACCCATGTTTCATCGCCTGTAACAATCTTTGACAAGAAATTGTCACCCTCAGCCACATGACGAGCAAGCAATTCCGCACAGATGGTTCTCCTTTGCTCTTTATGGTGTTCGGTTAGACAACGAGGGACCCAGTGGGAACAAACCTTTGAATATCCCAACTGGTGAACAATTGTGACAGCACTACTAACAGAGATGTCAAGTAGAGCACTGAGTTGTTTGATGGTGATCCGTCGATCATCTCGAACGAGTGTGTTCGCACGCTCCGCCATTGCAGGAGTCACAGCTGTGCACGGCCGGCCCGCACACGGGAGATCAGACAGTCTTGCTTGACCTTGCGGCGATGATGACACACGCTTTGCCCAACGACTCACCGTGCTTTTGTCCACTGCCAGATCACCGTAGACATTCTGCAAGCGCCTATGAATATCTGAGACACCCTGGTTTTCCGCCAAAAGAAACTCGATCACTGCCCGTTGTTTGCAACGCACATCCATTACAGTCGCCATTTTAACAGCTCCGTACAGCGCTGCCACCTGTCGGAAGTCAATGAAACTATACGAGACGAAGCGGGAATCTTTGAAAATATTCCACAAGAAATTTCCGGTTTTTTCAACCAAAATTGGCCGAGAAAAGAAATGTGTTGCATTACTTATTTAACTGCCCTCGTAGTTTAGTGGAGGTCGTCACAAGCTGTGACGCCACCACCTGGAATGTTTGACAGGTTTGCTGTTGGAGTCCTTAGCTCCGCCCTCCCTTATGCCCCCACTGACGACGCAAGACATACCACCACCCTTCTACTACCTCAGGAACTTTTACATTGAACACAGCTATGTCTGTATCACAGTACGAGTCCGTTTGCCACCGTGCCGAGTCCGTTTCCACCGTGCCGAGTCCGTTTCCACCGTGCCGAGTCCGTTTCCACCGTGCCGAGTCCGTTTCCACCGTGCCGAGTCCGTTGCCACCGTTCCGAGAATGTTGCCACCGTGCCGAGAATGTTGCCACCGTGCCGAGAATGTTGCCACCGTGCCGAGAATGTTGCCACCGTGCCGAGAATGTTGCCACCGTGCCAAGAATGTTGCCACCGTGCCGCGAATGTTGCCACCGTGCCGCGAATGTTGCCACCGTGCCGCGAATGTTGCCACCGTGCCGCGAATGTTGCCACCGTGCCGCAAATGTTGCCACCGTGCCGCAAATGTTGCCACCGTGCCGCAAATGTTGCCACCGTGCCGCGAATGTTGCCACCGTGCCGAGAATGTTGCCACCGTGCCGCGAATGTTGCCACCGTGCCGAGAATGTTGCCACCGTGCCGAGAATGTTGCCACCGTGCCGAGAATGTTGCCACCGTGCCGAGAATGTTGCCACCGTGCCGAGAATGTTGCCATCTCGGTATGGTTGTAATCTAGTGTGGTGTGATCGTGTGCAGGGCGACAGCGGGGGCCCCCTGGTGTGTGACGGCGTGCTGGCCGGGGTGGTGAGCTGGGGTGTCGAGTGCGGCGTGGCCGGCTACCCCGGAGTCTACACCGACGTCGCCACCTTCGCCGCCTTCCTCGCCGACGCCACTGGAAGCGATGGCCCCGAAGTCGCCGCCGCTGCTGACGTGTCCCAGGCGCCCAGCGTAGCGATGCTCGCGACCTCCAGTGTGATCGCCACTTTGATTGGCAGGCTCTGAACCCACACCGTCATCCTCATGGTCGTCTCATCAGGGTTCTGAGGCAGTGCCACCTATTCTGAATTACATCCGTTTGCGGTCTTATGGATACCAAAATAATATAATGCACCTATTATGTCAGCCATAACCATCAGATTCAAGAACTGTAATAACTGTAAGATAGTCCTTTACAGGTACTTTAATTACCACTAATATCTTAAACAGTTATGAGGGTCCACCTTTCCAAACTTTACTGAATTCTGGAAGACAAAATTTTATTTTAGTACAAATCATTTTTTTCTTAATGCTGCACAAGTATGTAAGAATTTAAATTACCTACTTTTCTTTCTTTGATGCTTATAATTTCTGCTGTACTCTTTCATCCACATTGCCTTCTCCTTTTTTTTCTGTCCATGTTGTTCTTATAACTAATTTCTTCTATCTCGACAGGCCTCTAACTTTAGTACTTTAACCAGAGGGACAATTTCTTTGTTATTCGCGATTCTTTCACAATACAATTGTTTGTCTCCAAATATTTTCTTATCTCTGTAATATATGCTATTGTCGATCACTTTTTTCCAAAAATCCAGTAATATTTCCTCATTTATGTGCCCTTATTGTCCGCAGCTGCTTTATATGTCCTGAGGGTATTTTTATTTCTTTGTTACAAATACAAAAAAATGAGGCTTTTTTCCTCAAGGGACGCATTCCACTTTATTGAAATAAAGCATATACAGTGTTCTGTAATTAAACATGTTTACAATTTGATTTAATTTTTAGGTCGAAAACAGATCGTTAACAAATTATTTGTTTTTAGTTACGGTAATTTCTGCTTCGTTTTTCGCCTACATCAGCAAATGCAGTCTGCTAGCACGTCTGTGTTCTTTCTTACTTAGGCACTGATAAAAGAGGTCTGATTTTACGCTGTTTGGCAGAACTGCAAAATGCAACGGCAAAATGCATAGTTCTGCAAAGCAGCGTAAAATTAGAGCGCAACTATCTGTGCCTAATGAACAAAGAAACCAAAGACGTGCTAGCAGACTGCATTTCCAGACTTGGGCGAAAAAATCAAACAGAAATTATCGTAACTAAAAACTATTTGAAAGGGACGCAGGCGATTTCTTGCCCTTTCTTTACTGGTCCGTGCCGCCTATTGGAGTCGTCGCAGGAAATTCTGTAAACACCTTTATTAGAAAAGGTAGGGAAGTCTATTTTTCGTTATCTCAACTTCATTAAGTTACTCGTAGTGCTACTTGTATTTTCGTACTCCTTAACAATTCGTTTATTTTGTGTCATGTGTTGCCTTTATCTGCTGTTGGTACATGTATTGGTTTCGCTTTGGTTTTGTCATTTCTTTTCGATGTTATGTCTTTATGTATGATTTTGGGTCGGACAAAGAGGAGGACACGTTAGTATAAGATTTATAGAAAGCAACCAGTCAAGTTTTTATCTACACTTAAAAGTAAAAATCATAAAACGAACACAATCAAAAACGCTTTGAAAATTCTATATAGGATGCCAAAACGGTAAACCATGAACATTTCGGAAGAACTAGAAATTTATACATCCGAATGACATCCTGAACAAACAGACGGTCCTCAAACGTAAAAATTTTCTTGAAAACTTCATTGATGTAATAGAAAAAGGAAAGGGGTGAAGACGACACTATAAACAATAAATAATAGACAACATTAAGATCGCACGTCTACATAACTCACAATATCTCTGCCAAAAACTATCTCTGACTATCCCCTAAGATATAATTTAATTGTAAACATAAAGCATAGTTAAAACGATTGCACTGTCAAAAAATACACGTAATTTCTATAGAAAGTAAATATGTGACCTATGCCAACAACATAATGCATGAAAGAAATTACGTTTCAAGATAATTTATAGATTTCATTCCATCTATAGCATGAAATCTCATAGTGCTGTAACACAGACGTAGAATAAAATTATATATAAAGGTCATTTCAACAAGATCACTTGATGACGGCTCATAAACCGAAACAAACTTGTCATGAACTTACGGAATCAAGACGAAATGAACAATTTGTGGCTAATTTTGTAAAACGTGCAAAGATGATGTCCTATGATGACCCTATGCAAGCTGTGTGCCCAACAGACAAGAAGTTATATCCTACAGTTTTACACTTTGCGGTACATAATATCTTTGCTTCTGTACTGTGTTTCGTTTACATAATCTTAGTTATTTACATAAAACGAGATATATTGTCTCAGATGGTCTATTAACAGTTTTCTTTAGCGAAAAGTTTGAATTCCTGTGTGGCCAAGGTTTGAAATGTAGGATTCTGTTTACATTTGGCGGGCAAAAGGTATTCCTTTCTGTGGCAATTCTAAATGTATCCTATTTGTAGTGTATCTTCAATAATAAAAGAAACTGGAGTAATTCACAACTGTTTATTACAATAATTATTAATAGGTGCTGAACGTTTCATAAAGATTCGTCCGATTTGCCAAGTCTACGTGTTATACACAAAGGCAGATAGGAGGTTGGGCTGGACCACACTCACGTCAAGGACTACAAGTCGTCGTACTTTGTGGTTCGCCTGTAAAGGAGACCGCATATAGGATGCTTGTGTGACGAGTACTGCTCGAGTTTTCTGGATCCGTACCAGTTTGCATTAAAGGAAGGCATCGAAGTAGATCAGAAACGGACTGATAGCCTGCTTGCTGGTAGATTCGACCAACACGTGAGTGTTACGGCGATGAGTCACGAAATCAAATGTGAATCCCTGGCGGAAAGCCGAAGTTCTTTTCGTGGAATACTATTGAGAAAATTACAGAACCGTCATTTGAAGCTGACTGCAAAACGATTCTACAGGAACCAACATACTCTACTGGCCATTAAAATTGCTACACCAAGAAAATATTTAGATGATAAACAGGTATTAAATGGAAAAATATATTATACTAGAACTGACATGTGATTACATTTTCACGCAGTTTGGTTGCATAGATCCTGACAAATCAGTACCAAGAACAACCACCTCTGGCCGTAATAACGGCCTTGATGCGCCTGGGCATTGAGTCAAATGGAGCTTGGATGGCGTCTACAGGAACAGCTGCCCATGCAGCTTCAACACGATACAACAGTTCATCAAGAGTAGTGACTGGCGTATTGTAACGAGCCAGTCGCTCGGCCACCATTGACCATACGTTTTCAATTGGTGAGAGATCTGGAGAATGTGCTAGCCAGGGCAGCAGTCGAACATTTTCTGTATCCAGAAAGGCCCCTACAGGACCTGCAACATGCTGTCGTGCATTATGCTGCTGAAATGTAGGGTTTCACAGGGATCGAATGAAGGTTAGAGCCACGGGTCGTAACACATCTCAAATGTAACGTCGACTGTTCAAAGTGCCGTCAGTGCGAACAAGAAGTGACCGAGACGTGTAACCAATGGCACCACATACCATCACGCCGAGTGATACGCCAGTATGGCGATGACGAATACACGCTTCCAATGTGCGTTCACCACTATGTCTCCAAACACGGATGTGACCTCATGATGCTGTAAACAGAACCTGGATTCATCAGAAAAAGTGACGTTTTGCCATTCGTGCACCCGGGTTCGTCGTTGATTTCACCATCGCAGTCGTTCCTGTCTGTCATGCAGCGTCAAGGGTAACCGCAGCCACGGTCTCCGAGCTGATAGTCCATGCTGCTGCAAACGTCGTCTAACTGTTCGTGCAGATGGTTGTTGTCTTGCAAACGTCCCCATCTGTTGACTCAGGGATCGAGACGTAGCTGCATGATCCGTTACAGCCGTGCGTATATGATGCCGGTCATCTCGACTGCTAGTGATACGAGGCCGTTGGGATCCAGCACGGCGTTCCGTATTACCCTCCTGAACCCACCGATTCCATATTCTGCTAGCGGTCTTTCGATCTCGACCAACGCGGGTAGCAATGTCGCGATACGATAAACCGCAATCGCGATAGGCTACAATCCGACCTTTATCAAAGTCGGAAACGTGATGGTACGCATTTCTCCTCCTTACACGAGGCATCACAACAACGTTTCACCAGGCAATGCCGGTCAACTGCTGTTTGTGTATGAGAAATCGGTTGGAAACTTTGCTCATGTGATCACGTTGTAGGTGTCGCCACAGTCGCCAACCTTGTGTGAATGCTCTGAAAAGCTAATCATTTGCATATCACAGCATCTTCTTCCTGTCGGTTAAATTTCGCGTCTGTAGTACGTCATCTTCGTGGTGTAGCAATTTTAATGGCCAGTAGTCTACATTGCGCGTAAGGACCGAGAAGATAAGATACGAGAAATTAGAGAACACACACGGAGGCAAATAGGAGTCGTTTTCTCCTCGATCTATTTGCGATTGGAACAGGAAACGAGTGACTGCAAGTAGTGAAGAGTACCCTCCGCGAGGTAGTGCACGGTGACTTGTGGAGTATGTAGCCAGATGTAGATTACTCATTTCATAATACCAAAGGAATCCCGCAACCCGAGGATACTCGAACTTCAACTCAGCTGCGCGGAGTGGCCGCGCGGTTAGAGGCGCTATGTCACGGATTGCGCGGGCCCGTCCTGCCGGAGCTTCGAGTCCTTCCTCGGGCATGGGTGTGTTTGTGTTGTTCTTAGCACAATTTAGTTTAAGTAGTCTGAAAATCTAGGGGCCGATGACCTAAGTAGTTTGGTCCCTTAGAAATACACACGCATTTGAACATATGAACTTTGACTGGGAGTGGACTTTTTAAGAATAAAAGACAATAACTTTCATAATATATGTACTCGTATAAAAATACAGTTTGAAATCATTTATTAGTATTCAGACTTGAAAAATATTTTTCGCTTCAATGAATTTTTAGATAGCCAGAGATCATATTTATTCGCAAAACAATTTTGTGCTTGACACAGGAAATTGACGTAACTAAATAAAATACCTACGGTCTCCCACCACGCAAAATATTGAAGAAGTGATATAGCAGAATATTTTATTAAAACTGTATTTATTAGTACAGGGAGGGAAAGGCGAGGACGCTTATTTTTTTGCCCTGAACAATGCTACTGCCTGCCGAGAAATGGTCATTACTAGATCTAACATGAACCATGGGTGTTGTCAATGAATTTTGACAGAGGAAATTTGTAGCACGTTTTTTGTTTTTAAATTGAAAAAGCTTCAGTAATTTTCCCTTGTCTAATATCAGTTAAGCGATTTGTTTCATTCTTGTTACCCCAATTAATCGTAGCGTAATACTTTTTTCAGTATCAATGTTGAAGCTGCATCTTCTTACCTACAAATGTAGTTGCACATTGCTTCTCTAGCTTTGATAGTTTTCCCAATGAGCCGCTAAAGACGACTCGATTTGCAAAAGTGGCCACAGTTCGCGGCTTCCAATGTGGCCAAATTGGACAGTTCTGCTAACAATCTATTTACCCCTAAGGCAGTTACTTACTTCCATGCCTCACACATATTATCGCAGATTGTCTTCTAAATCATTTTAAAAAGCTATCATCCACCTTTCTATCTCCTTGTAACGATTTTGAAGTAATTAATTACTACTTTTTGTAAGTACCTCTGTTCTATTATATTTTGGCCAACTACAAGAATCCGGTTGAATAATGTCTGATGCACCTGCTTGCTATTACGTCAATATTGGAGTGACAAGACGCCTATAAAATAACTTGGGAAATATATATATATATATATATATATATATATATATATATATATATATAAGAGAGAGACAGAGAGAGAGGGAGAGAGAGAGAAAACGCCTTCGCTGGAAAGAAGAGTTTTGGTAAAAATGAAATACGCAGTGTTAAGCTTGACAGCTTTTAAAAAGGACAATGTAGAGAAGTTTTTTGTTTCATCCTGCTCACCAAATTTCTAACGTGGGTGAAAACATAAACAGTTTAATCCAAGAACAGCTACGTGTCTGCTCTTAAACAAGACACAAAGTAGGTGGAATTACTTCAGCCGAAGGAGGGTTGCTGTCCATTTTCCACGTTGTACCGTGTATGTCTGCACTGACCATTTCACCGTGTTAGGTAAGAGAAGTGTTCACTATGTAAATGCGCCTGTCCATTCTGTACTTGTAAATATTTAGTATAATATCTTATGATATGTAGACCGAAAATATGTAAGCATCGAACTTCTACCAGTAACGATGGTCTGGTGAAAATTAAATTTCCCTTAGAGAGCCACCTGACCCCTTCTTCCCGGATCTATTATGATAATTAAAAATAAACGAAAGACATGATCATCCTCGTTGCCTACGTTCATGTCATCTGTAATTACATAGCTGGTGTATAACTGTTGCATCAGATATTTCTGATAAAATTTTCGTTCAGTGGTTATCTAAAGGTGATAAACTTTTGGAGAAAATCATATTTTGTGCAACAGCTGTACAAAGTAACTTTCTAGCACAAATACCAGCCCATGGAACACAAAGTTTTACGTTGACAACGTAAATGAAATGTAGATTCAAATGCGTTGTTTCTTAATTACAAAAACAGACACACATGACATTACAGCGCCATTTACCACGAATGGAAAACAATGGTATGGCTATCAGTATGTATTTGTTTGGGTAGAATCAGAATAACCATTAAAAGCGGAGGAGTTCCCATTTGAAAACAAAAAAATTGACCCCGTCCACGCTGTAGTAGTGGTTAGGTAGTGGGCACTTGTGGTACAGACAAATGTCCCCTTTATTGACTTTTCACCTAGAACCTTTTTTTCGTATTATGCGTCGTTGTCTAGATATTTAGCGGTTTCAAGTTAAAAGAAATATATGTACATTCATCAGACTCTCCTGTGCCAACCTCTTCATCTCAGAGTGGCACTTGGCACCCTGCTTCACAGTTATTTGTTAGATGTTTTCCAATTTATGTCTTCCTCTACAGCTGTGGCAACGGCCTTGCCGCAGTAGATACACCGGTTCCCGTGAGATCACCGAAGTTAATCGCTGTCGGGCGTGGCCGGCACTTCGATGGATGACCATCCAGGCCGACATGCGCTGTTGCCATTTTTCGGAGTGCACTCAGCCTCTTGATGCCAATTGAGGAGCTACTCGACCGAATAGTAGCGGCTCCGGTCAAAGAAAAGCATCGTAACGGCCGGGAGAGCGATGTGCTGACCGCACACCCCTCCTATCCGCATCCTCAGCTGAGGATGACACGGCGGTCGGATGGTCCCGATTGGCCTGAAGACGGAGTGCTATCTATCTACAGCTGTCCCATTCTACAGCTTCCTCTGATATGAAGTTTTACTGTGATGTCTTAACACGTGTCCTTCCATCTTGTCCTTGTCCTCCTCCTCCTTCTTTTTCTTCTTTTCTTCGAGTTTTCGGTGCGTTCCTTTCTTCACTGATTCCGCAGAGAACCTCCTCATTCCTTACCTCATCAGTCGACTGATTGTAAACATCCATCAGCAGAATCAGATCTGAAAGATTTCGATTCTCTTCTGTTTTGGCTTTCCCACATGTTTCGCTACCATACAATGCTATGATCCAAACGTACATGCTCAGAAATTTCTTCCTAAAGTTAAGGCGTATGTTTTCTTTTGGCCAGGAATGCCCCTTTTTGCCAGTGCTAGTGTGCTTTTGATGTCCTCCTTGCTCCGTCCATCATGGGTTACATTGTTTCCAAGGTAAAAATTTGCGGTATGGCATATGGGACCAAACTGCTGAGGTCATCGGTTCCTAGGCTTACGCACTACTTAAACTAACTTACGCTAAGGACAACACACACACACACACACACACACACACACACACACACACACACACACACACACACACACACACACACACGCGCGCGCGCGCGCGCACGCACGCAAACGCCCGAGGGAGGACTCGAACCTCAGACGGGGGAAGCTGCGCGAACCGTGACAAAGCGCCCTAGATCGCACGGCTACCCCTTGCGGCCCCAAAGTAACGGAATTCCATATTTTCGCCTACTTGGTGAGCGCCAGTTTCAATGTTAAGCTTCTCGCTATTCTAATTTCTGCTAGTTCTCATAAATGATACAGTGGCAACTTTTTGACCTATGCCACAAAGAACTGGTTGATTCTGTTTGGGAAGGACAAACGAAGATTCTAGGGGTTCGAGGACCTGCTTCGCAGCAGTCGTAGATTTTTGGACGATGTGAACGATGACACGAGAGTTCTCTCATGGCTACGTGCCCAAGAAGCATCTTTTACCGTCGAGGAGTTGAACATTGCGACTGTGAGTTATAGAGACTTCTTTCGAAGAATAGTGTCACGTATTTGTGTTATGGGAGCAAGACTGAAGAAAAAGCAAGACAAGTTCACAGGACTTGTCGACCTGGACAAAGCGCTCGACAGGGTTAAATAGTGCAAGATGTTCGAAATTCTGAGAGAAATCGGGATAAGGTATAGTGAAAGACGGGCAGTATATAATATGTACTAGAACCATAAGGCAACATTATGACCTGAAGACCGAGAACGGAGGGCACGGAATAAAAAGGGTGTAAACAGGGATGTAGTCGTTCGCCCCTAGTTTTTAATCTATACGTTGAAGAAGCGATGACGCAAATAACAGAAAGGATCAAGAATGGAGTTAAAATTCGAGGTGAATGGGTATGGTTCAAATGGCTCTGAGCACTATGGGACTCAACTTCTGAGGTCATTAGTCCCCTAGAACTTAGAACTAGGTAAACCTAACTAACCTAAGGACATCACAAACATCCATGCCCGAGGCAGGATTCGAACCTGCGACCGTAGCGGTCTTGCGGTTCCAGACTGCAGCGCCTTTAACCGCACGGCCACTTCGGCCGGCGGTGAATGGGTATCAATGATAAGATTTGTTGATGACATTGCTATCCTCAGTGAAAGGGAAGGAGAATTACGTGATCTGCTGAATGAGCAGACTAATGTGTACAAAGTATGGAGTGAGAGTAAATCGAAGAAAGACGAAAGTACAGAAATCAGAACAGCGACAAACATATATATGCAGATGGTGTCTGTTCAACAGATACTATTTTCATGTATATATACAGGGTGTTACAAAAAGGTACAGCCAAACTTTCAGGAAACATTCCTCACACACAAATAAAGAAAAGATGTTATGTGGACATGTGTCCGGAAACGCTTAATTTCCATGTTAGAGCTCATTTTAGTTTCGTCAGTATGTACTGTACTTCCTCGATTCACCGCCAGTTGGCCCAATTGAAGGAAGGTAATGTTGACTTCGGTGCTTGTGTTGACATGGGGGCATTTGAAAGCTCTTGTCTGCGCAACCCCGGTACCAAATGTAGAGACTCTTCGTGCTCGTATTGTGGACGGCTGTGATACAATACGCCATTCTCCAGGGCTGCATCAGCGCATCAGGGATTCCATGCGACGGAGGGTGGATGCATGTATCCTCGCTAACGGAGGACATTTTGAACATTTCCTGTAACAAAGTGTTTGAAGCCACGCTGGTACGTTCTGTTGCTGTGTGTTTCCATTCCATCATTAATGTGATTTGAAGAGAACTAATAAAATGAGCTCTAACATGGAAAGTAAGCGTTTCCGGACACATGTCCACATAACATATTTTCTTTCTTTTTGTGTGAGGAATGTTTCCGGAAAGTTTGGCCGTACCTTTTTGTAAAAACAGTGCCCAAACTCTTTATAGAAATCGGCAAAAAGCCGTGAGTAATGAGTATAATGGGCAGGGGCACTATGAATGTAGTGCGGGACAATAAGTTGGGAATGTGGGTCCCTGAGTCGCACTATCCTCTACGTCCCCGGTGGCTCACATGGATAGAGCGTCGGCCATGTAAGCAGCAGATTCCGGGTTCGAGTCCCAGTTCGGGCACACATTTTCAACCGTCCCCGTTGATTAATGTCAACGCCTGTAGGCAGCTAGTGGTATTCATTTCACTGTAGCGACAAACTTGATGTCAGAATTGGAGATCACAAAGTAGATGAAGTTAAGGAGTTCTCCTACCTAGGCAGCAAAGTAGGGCATTATGATGAGAGTAAGGAGGGGGAAAAAAGCGGACTAGCGCTGATAAGAACGACATTCTTGGCCAAAAAAGTCCACTAGGATGAAACACAGGTTTTAATTTTAGGAAGAAATTTCTGAGTCTGTCTACTTGGAGCACAGCATTGTATGGAAGTGAAACATGAACTGTGCAAAAACCGGCAAAGAAGAGAAATGGCGCTTCAGACGAATGTTGAAAATTAACTGGACTGATAAGGTATGAGGTGGTTGTCTGCAGAATCGGAGAGGAATATGTGGTAAACAGTGACAAGGAGAAGGGACTGGATGATAAGACATCTGTTCAGACATCAGGGAACGACTTCTAGGGACTAGAGGGAGCTATAGAGGGCAAAAACTGCAGAGAGAGAGAGAGAGAGAGAGAGAGATATTGAGATACATTCAGCAAATAATTAAGAACGTAGGTTGCAGGTAGTACTCTGAGATGAAGATATTGGTACAGGAGAGGAATTTATCTAGGTTCCCATCAAACCAGTTAAAAAAGCTTGCGACTCTGAAGTGTAACGCAGCGTTAACGGGTCATTTCTTCCAAAATTATCAATTTTTTGTTTGTTATTCAGAAATATTATTTAGAAACTTCCTGGCAGATTAAAACTGTGTGCAGACCGAGACTCGAACTCGGGACCTTTGCCTTTCGCGGGCAAGTGCTCTACCAACTGAGCCACCCAAGCACAAATCACGCCCCGTCCTCACAGCTTTAATTCCGCCAGTACCCCACGTCCTACCTTCCAAACCTGGTCCCGAGTTCGAGTCTCGGTCCGGCACACAGTTTTAATCTGCCAGGAAGTTTCGTATCAGCGCACACTCCGCTGTAGAGTGAAAATTTCATTATAATATTATTTAGGATTTGCTGATTATTTTGGTGTGCGATCTATTAAATTTGTCTGACTGGAAATATTTTTAATAAACTTTAATCTAATTAGCTGAAAAGGACGTATTTATGATTGGTCAGCTAAAACTTTTTATCTCAAGAACCATTAGGTCTAGAAGGCTGTGGTTTGATTTAATTTGTAGTGGTAACTTTGCTGCATAAGTTGGTAAAACTTGCATGACAGTTGCTGTTGTGAATTGGCAGGAGCCAATTCACGGAGTTTGGAGGATGCCGAAATGCACGCGTTTAAGCTCACGCAAACTGGCGTGAGGTCTGGAACAGGACAATGTAATTAATATAGCCAATAAGGTACGTTGCTGCTGGAATACTTAACTTTAATCCATAATTGGTGTACATCGCTCTTGACGGTACATGTTTTACAATCTCAATATTAACTGGTAATGGCGCCTTGCTAGGTCGTAGCAAATGACGTAGCTGAAGGCTATGCTAACTATCGTCTCGGCAAATGAGAGCGTATTTGTCAGTGTAGCATCGCTAGCAAAGTCGTCTGTACAACTGGGGCGAGTGCTAGGACGTCTCTCTAGACCTGCCGTGTGGTGGCGCTCGGTCTGCAATCACTGACAGTGGCGACATGCGGGTCCGACGTATACTAGCGGACCGCGGCCGATTTAAAGGCTACCACCTAGCAAGTGTGGTGTCTGGCGGTGACACCACAGTTGCGAATCTTGTTTGCGTTGCGCATGCGATAATGTTGGTGTAATGTTTGTGAGTACTTCAGTCTTTTTGCTGTTGTGCAAGTGTACTCTTGATGCTGTGAGCTAATTATTACATTTGACAATGACAAGAGCAAAAGGAGTTCTCAAGAAAGTAAGAAACCGAGGAAACCGGTACTACAGAACTTATTCTCGTGTACCAGAGGTTACAAGAGAGGTTGGGATGACAGTTCAGTCAATACAGGTACAGCTCCTTCCACTGCTACACCCTCAAGCTCCTCTTCCAAAAAGAAACGTGCGAAATGTGGTGAAATGTATTCAAATAAGACAAATGTGAATGATAAAGATATCAACATCATTATAGATTTCAATATTCTCAGTTCCGTGTTTAGGTAATTTACAAGTTGTAGGTTATGTGGAGGAAAACTAAGGTCACTGAAGATGCCTCAAAGCCATATGGGTTACTTTGTAGTTTGACAGTTTCATGCGAAAATTGTAAACTTCAGAAGCAATTTTTTACTTCAGAAAAGTGCAAATACAACGACTTATTTGAGACGAACATAAGGTATTTTTATGGACTGAGGTGCATTTGAAAAGGGCCTACTGCTGGGGAAGTATTATGCGTTGTAATGAATCTGCCACGGGCCACTACTAGCATATAAAAACACACAGACATTTTACTACAAAAAGTGGAAAAAGTAGCAGATGAATTAGTGAAAAGGAGGCAGTTGAGGAAAATAGACACAGTGAGACACTTACAGACATAACAGTTGCATTTGATGGTACTTGGCAGAAGAGGGGCCATCAGTCTTGAAACACGTATGTAACATAGCAGCGATGGCGAGGCATTGTAGCATCTGTGACCAGAGAGTTTGCGCTTGACCGCGCGAGTGTTGCGAGCGGTTCTCAGTACTCTGTCAGCAGTCGTTGCGAGTCTGTAGCTCTGTGTAGTCGTGCAGTGCAGTACGCTAGTAGTCGTCATGCAGAGCGGTCGGTCAGTAGTAGCAGCCCAGTGCGGTTGTGTGATGTAGGCGGTCGGCAACACTGGTCAAGATGGTGAATGAGGTATACTATTAATTAATATAATCATTAGATAATGTAAAAATCTATTTACTGTAATTATTCTCCAACAAGCCCCCCAATAATAATTTTGATTTCAAAAGCATTTTTCAAAAAAATTTTATTTTTTATTGAACTAAAGATTTCGTTGCACTTCCCATTTCACTCCACTTTTTTAAAAGAAAAATTTCAGTAAAATCACAAAAAAAAGGGATATTATTATTTGCAATGCAGTTCCTCCAAGCCGTGCGCACGAAAAAGAGCAGAAATTTGACATCCAGTTATTCTGAGGTAAGACTTTAATTCTGATTGTTTTACACAGGGCAAAAGACCGATATTTCGGTTTAATTGAATTTTCTTATCACTGAATGGACTTTAATTTTTGTGAAGAATTTATATTTGAGTCAGATTGCGAATTTCACATTTTTGTTGCCATTGTCAGTACATTTCATTGTGGGCAGGCTACGCATAGAGCAGTGTGCATTAGCATTCATAATTAAATACTGTCATATTTCTTTCTTTCAAATTTTTGTGGGGAGGTTACACTCGGCTCCCATTTGTATTAAGTATTGTCCTTTTATTCCTTTTAAAAATTTTGTGGGGAGGTTACACTTGGCGACCCTGCCAGGATCGAATTTCGTTGAGAGTCTTTTGAAAAACAGTCACATATCTGCTCTTATTTGCTTAGATATAATTAGGATTTGGCGCTACGCTTTTATTAATCTTGTGACTTTCTCTCTACAGGTCAACGGCAATTCGTTGCTCTATTGTATTTGTGTTGCTTTTGCATTTGTGCTTATTGTTTTGTGAATAATTGTGACTGTTGTTAAAATGCCGCGAAAGACTGTGAATAGTGTATCGCGAGGTATTATGAACGAAATAAGCGAATTAAATAACTTCACCAATAATACTAGTGACACGCAGTATAATCATGACAATCCTGCGTCCACTAACAATCAGTGCATTCCAACCACTAATGATGACTTTTGTCTTAATGATGAACAAACGAACTCGGTTATGTCCTCTGTTGATTTGACGACAATTGATGACGCAGAACGCTCTATTGTAATGAGCGCTGCAGAGCTTAACACACCCGATTTGGAGAACCCAAGTAACGAACAGACAAATTTGTCTAATGAAAATGAACAGATCACACAAAGTAGGGCGGATTTATTTAATTCCGAAACAATGACTGATAGTGTACATTTGACTGGCAAACCTTTTTCTAAAATACAGAATAACCAAATGGTTACAGTAAGCGAGAGAGTTCCAGATCCACCACTAAACAGCACAGAGAGTATAAACGCTAACTTTGGCTTTGAACAAATTATGGCAAGATTGCTCAAACAACAATTTAGTGAACAGAACGAAAAATTAGACAAACAAAGTGAAGATTTTAAACAACTTAGTGAACAGGTCAAACAACAGAATGAAAAACAAAGTGAAGATTTTAGACAACTTAGGGAAGATAACAAACAGCTAAATGAAAAATTAGACGACAATTCTAGACAGCTTAGTGAACAAATTAGAGCTGTTGCCGCGCAGTGTCATGACACTAAGGAACAGTTGCGCGTGGAAATTGAGGGTTGTTCACAAAAAAATAGCGAAGAAATTAAGTCTGTTGCGCAAGAATTAAGGGAAATGCAAACAGCCGCAACAGAAACACTCAGAGACGAAATTAGCGGAGTCGCTAAACAATGCTCTGAAAAAGCTACACAATTACGGGACGAGTTTAAAGCAATGACGGTAGAACTTTCGCGCACAGGGGACGCAAAGATAGACGCGAAATTCGAACAGCAGAACACTCAGATAAACGAGCGCTTTAATCAGCACATACAAAACAGTGATACGCGTTTCCGCAGATTTATTCAAGATCAAAACAAAGTAAAACGACAAGTCATGGAAACAATCACTGCACAAAGACAAGAGGACAAACGTAAAATGTTCGCGAAAGCGAAGACGTATGTAGACAATAATATTACTACAGTGTCCGACAAAATTAACACCATAGAACAGTTGAACGCGGAATTACGGGATGAAATTTCTGATCTTAAATCAAAAACAGATACACACACAGTAAATATTCAAACAGTGACAGACAGATTCGAACAATTAGATCTAACACAGGATTGCGATGTCATCAAAGCTGATGTTAAAAAACTGAGCGAAACTACGCGTAAGTTACAAAAACAGATTAATGCGTCTGATTCTAAAACCGATGATCAGGTTAAAATACTGTCTGAAAAATGTGATGAATTGGCCAGTCGTATTGATGTCATCGAAAATACTAATGACAATAAATCAGACGATACTACACCGGTTTCATTTATCCAAACACCTGAATTTCAAAATTTACAGCAGACAATTAATGAGATCGATTCATCTAACAACACGTTACGTAGGAAGTTATCAAATTTACAACAAGAAGTAACAGAGATGAAAAACATTTCAGTTAATAACATGCCACAACAGACGCCACTTTATGAACATGAGTCAGACTCACGCAGTGCGTATAATTTGGGTAATCTACAGAGAGTACGGGACTTAGATTCCGATCAACCACAGTTGAATAGATTCTCTTACGATCCTGAACCTGTTCCATCACACAGAGATGATAATTTCGACTACAAACATTTTCTGTCAGTGAGAAAGTTTAAAGTTTTTAAAAACGATAGAACGCAGATTCACCCACTGGATTGGATTCAACAATTTAGCTTTGCTCTTCCACCAAATTGGCCTGTAACACACAAACTTGAATTTATTTGCAGTTTTTTGGAAGGCGAACCGGCAACTCGTATGAGACCGATCGCGAGGCAATGCTACTCAGTAGAGGAATTTCAGAATGCTTTTCTGTCAGCGTACTGGTCGAAGACGACACAGCGCGGAATTAAAGACCAACTAATTAGTTTGCCGAATTACGAGGACTCAAATTTTCCCAGTGTGATGCAATTTTTTGAGCACATGGTACAACAAAACCAATACCTGAGTGAACCGTACAGTGAATCCGCACTTATACAATTATGCATTTCCAAATTACCACGGTCATTACGAGTGTCACTCCTAACAGGTCAGCAAAAAGAAAATATTTCAGCGTTCAGAGATCTTTTACAGCTCTTGGAAGTACAGCAATCTGATTATTCTTTTGTAAACAAAAATTTTTCTTATAATAACCAAGGTCAACAAAAGTACAGCAATTATGATCAGACACGTAATTTCAATCGGAAAGATAACAGACGCTTTAGGAACGACAACTATCAGGACTTAAATCCCAGACAGAATTCAGATTATCAATATCGTCAAAATTTTCAGCAACAGGAAACACATTTTGGTAACAATAGACGTTTTCCACCACAACAGCATGAAAGTCAGCCGGTTGGAATACATAACCAACAATGTAATGCACAAGGTCAACCAGGCTTTAATGTTCCGCCGCGTGCGCATATAGCCCAAGATCCAACAAATAGTAACGCGCGGCAACAAGGAAACAATTACGTACAGAGAAGACAGTATTTCAATGCCTATCGTAATGCACCGTATAGGAATGACTATCACGACAGACGTAAAAACGATGAGCAGAATTATCAGCGTACATATAATAACAGTCGGTCTCACCAGCAACAAAATAATCAACAAGGACCTATTCTCATGAATGAACCCGACAGTAGGTACCATCCAGAACGTAATACGTCTGGAAGAAGTAATAGGACAGTTCAAATAGTCGAAATGCCACAACATCCTCCTAATAATAATAACGCGTCAGATAGAATCTGACTAGATACTGCACAGATCGCATCTCCCAATAATACAAGCACTACCTTAGACACGCAAAATGTTGTTCACGAAAATGTAATTACTTTTGACGACATCAGAGACACTCTTTTACAGGAAAGACCAGTTATTCAGAAAACCATTTCACATCCTGTTATCGAAATTAAAATTGGTTCATCGAAATTCTCAGCAGTAATTGATTCCGGATCACCAATATCAGTAATAAATGAGGAGACTTTCAACGAGTGCAACAAAGAGAATACCTATCCGACATTACCTTTAGGCAAAACAAAAGTGAAAGGAGCAGTACCGAGTAAAGGAGTAGACGTTAAATTACAGACGCATTTATCATTTTGTATCGCAGGTCACACGTTTCACTCTAATTTTTGGATTGTTCCTTTATTGACAACAGACGTTATTTTAGGCACGAATTTTCTGGTACAACACGACGCAGTTATCGATTTTCAGAATTCTTATTTAATGTTAAAGGATGAAAATGTACAACTTGCTTTAGAATTTCAGCACTCATTATCTGCGGAAGAACAAACAATCAACCGCACAGAGGTCATTTCCGCAACACGTGACATAGACTGTAATCCCACATTGTTAACGGATACGTACGTACACAACTATAATACTCCAGACGAAATGGACTACGAAGTAATACAAATGATTTCCGATAAAGTTAGACAAAGCAGTGCAACTACAGACGACGAACGAACGCAATTACACAAAATTCTTTTACAGCAAGCTCCAGTTTTTGACAACATTCCTGGTACTATGTCCGGCTTTATGTATGAATTTCAAGTCAAACCGCACGACACATTTAAAGCAAAGCATTATCCTATTCCATACATTCACAGAGAACAGGTTAAAAAAGAATTGCAGGATATGCTTGATCAAGGAATTATTGAACCAGCAGTTAGTCCGTACATAAACCCGCTACATATTGTTAAGAAAAAAGATGGCTCACTTCGCCTTGTACTTGATTCACGTCACATTAATGACATTATTATTAACGAAACAGATCGACCACAGACACTAGAGGAACTTTTACAGAAATTTCATGGTACAGCTATTTATTCTACACTAGATTTGAAATCGGGATTTTGGCAAATTCAACTTCATCCGAACTGCAGAAAATATACAGCTTTTCTCTGTTTCGGCGACTGTTATCAATTTTGCAAACTACCGTTCGGCTTAACTATTTCTTCTGCAGCTTTTATTCGCGGTTTGAACGCTATACTTCCGACAGAACTTAAAGACAGAATTACGACGTATGTAGACGACATTCTTATCGCAGAAGCTAACTGGTCCGAACACAATCTGATTCTTGAACAACTGTTACAAACTTTTCATGCACAAGGACTTACAGTTAATCTTAGTAAATCGCACTTTGGCAAAACTTCCATAAAATTTCTTGGACACGTAATTTCAGCAGAAGGCATTGCACCTGATCCGGAAAAACTTCAAGCTCTACGTGACATTACCGTTCCTACGACGAAGAAGCAATTACGCAGTTTTTTGGGCTTAATTAACTTTTTTCGTAAATTTATTCACCATTCTGCTTTAGACACGCCTAGACTATGCCAATTAACAGGTAAAAACAGTATTTGGTCTTGGGATAAGCAAGCACACTCTGAATTCATGAACCTGAAACATGCTTTGTTAAATGCACCACTATTATCGCACCCAGATCTTACTAGAAATTTTTCCATTGCCACCGACAGTTCTAACACCGCTTTAGGCGTACATATTTTCCAGGAAATTGAAGAAGATGGTTCAACAGTTATTAAAAACATCGCATTTGCAAGCCGCATTCTGTCACCTGCTGAACGAAATTATTCCGTTACAGAATTGGAAACATTATGTGTTGTATGGGCTTTTACGAGATTTCGGCACTTTCTTTATGGCAGACATACCACCGTTTACACAGACCACAGAGCGATACAATTTTTACTCTCGGCTAAATTTACTCACGACAGGTTAAGTAGATGGAAACTTTATTTACAGGAATTTAATTTTACAATAGTTCACATTCCTGGCACACAAAATGTTATAGCAGACGCGCTATCGCGTTCTCTCGGCAACAATCAGCAAGACGTAGCAACCAACTTCTGCAAAACAAATTTCAGTGTGATGTACATTCAGCAAGTTGCATTTGAAAACTTTATTTCATCGTCATTACAGGACATAGCAAAGGAGCAAAATAAAGACAATGTGTGGAAAGAAATTAAACACCTTTGGCTAGATATGAATAATGTAACGATTAGAAACCATTACACTGTACGCAATGACGTTCTGTTTCGCCGCTCTCATCCTGACAGCAACAATTGGTTATTATGCATTCCTGACGAACTGGTCAACAAATTAATTTGGTACACTCATTTAAGCTACGCACATTACGGAGCACGAAAATGTTTTCTTATACTGAGACAGAACTGTTATTTTACTAACATGGAAAAACGTATACGACGAGTTTTAGCGTCTTGTAAAATTTGCCAGAAAGCTAAATCAGACACCACTTCACATATTCCTCCTTTATATCCCATTATACCTGTTAAATTAAGACATATGGCCGCAGTAGATATTTTTGGTCCGATTCCGAGAACTAACAGAGGTTTTTGCTACATCTTTGTCGCTGTTGAGCTCACTTCAAAATTTGTTACTTTCACTCCATTACGCAAAGCTACTGCTAAAACTGTTTCGAAAGCATTTGTAAAACATTTTCTATCTCATATAGGGCATGTAATGAAAGTAATTTCTGATAATGGATCACAATTTCGTAGTAGCGTATGGACACGCATGTTACGAGCCAGAAACATTTCTCCGATCTATATATTCAAGTACCACGCTTCTTCGAACCCCTGTGAAAGATTAATGAAGGAAATTGGTAAACTGTGTAGAATATACTGCCACAAAAGACATATTGATTGGGATACACACATACTCTCATTCCAAGATGTAATTAATTCCATTCCAAATGAATCCACTATGCTATCTCCGACTGTTATACTGAAAAACGTTGAACCACCGAACAAAATTAAAGAATTAGTAAAATTACGCAAATGTAGGCGACTACGACACCACGAAATAATTGACATTGCGCTGAACAACATCAAACGTGCCGCAGAGCGCCGGAGAAGACAGCAAAAACAGGTTTGTACACGCCGCGTCTTTCACGTTGGACAGAAGATATTAGTACGTACACACTATTTATCCAGCAAATTAAAAGGTAAGTGCAGTAAATTTGAACTTCTATACGCAGGTCCGTATCGGATTCGCAGCATCCCTCACCCCAATGTTGTACACGTCGAAACTTTGAGAACTAGAAAATCGAAAGGCAATCACCATATCTCAAACATTAAACCGTTTATTGAGTGAAACCACTGTATGATTCAACACACTATGATGCCATTTACTAATGCAATTATTTCACGTGACTAATTACTGATGATTATCGTATTTTTTCTTGGCAAGTGCCCGGCAAGGTAAGGTTAGCAGGTCGCTTTTCTTGTCGTTACACATCAGACCGTGCACATTTTTCCACTTTTTTGTGTATATGATTGTACTCCAGTTTTGTTTGTATGTATTGTGAAATAGTTAAGATATAACACACACCAGTCGACTTTGACATTTTTTTGCCTTATGACATCTCAACATCGTGACTGTTTTACATTTTTTTTTTTTTTGCTGCTGCATTGTATTATTCTGTGTATATTTTTGCATTTGAACACTGTCAATGTTTTTGACATATTACGTTTTCTGTCATGTTATGCTGTATGCTTAAGTATGTTACCATAAACCAGTCATTATTTAGTGGGTATATGATTTAAATGCAAGACATTAATCTCTGTTCATCAATTTCAGAAAGAAATGATGTATGTAAGAAATAAATCCAACAGAAATGGGAATTTCACCTACGGAATAAACGAAAGGAGATGCAATAACTTTATGAGGAAGAGTAAATGGATCAGGATTAACAAGCATTAACAAGACTATACTATACTCATCACAGAATAGCAGTCTTAACTAATTTTTTCTTTCAGAATACAAGGTGATTGATGCAGGCTGTCAGACTGAACTACACATCTTAGTTTTAGTGATGAAATATGCTAGAGATAAGGAATAGTTGTATAATGAGTAATGAAGTGATTTTTTGCAGATGATAATGAATACTGATGAATAATGATGAAGGATATGGTATTATGAATAATGAAGTTTTTCTTTACAGGTGATGATAATAATGAAGTTATGATAATGTGGATAATGAAGTGATTGATAATGAAGTTTTTTCTTTACAGATGAGGATAATGTTGAAGTTTTATATTTATGCTATGTAGTTATTTAAGTATTTGTTGCAGTTTGTTTTGACAGCAGGTGTTATATTGCATAGTAGGATGACGGAAAGTTTTGGAAAGGACAGCTATGGAACACATTTTTATACACATTTCACTACCTGTTAATTCGACGTTCACTACTTTTCAGCATAGTGTGCGTTTCTTCTTTCAGGTCAATAATCCATTTTGTATTTTTTCCAGGAGAAGCTTTTCATGATACTTGCTAAACCTGTTACTTATTATACCTGTTCTAGTACTTGCATTTTTTTTGTATTTTTACCCATTTGTGTTTATCATTTATAAATGTGATCACATATACTGCCTTGTTACATAACCTTGCTACAGCTGACTCATGACGAATGATGTTACCTATCCTCGTTTGCAGCAATAGGTCAAAAGCAAATAGTGTTATGCCTCAGCAATTAATTATCGATCCCAACGCAATGCATTGCTAACAAAAAAAAAAAAAAAAAAAAAAGTATTACCAGTCCCAAATAGTGACACCAGTTTGAGACAATTCTGAATAATACTGATTAGCTCTGAATAGTACGTCACTTGAGTAATGACTTCTTAATGAGACAAAAAAAAAAAGGTATATATTTAAGATAATGCTTTGTCACTAGCTAATAACTGCCACTGTTTATTGTAATGAGACTACTTATAATGCCTGTGATTATTAATGATTTGACTGTAATTAACTGATTTTAATAATGACTTTGTAATGATCTGAATACTACTGAAGGAGAAACACTGTTTATTGTAATGAGACTACTTATAATGCCCATGATTATTAATGCTATGACTGTAATTAACTGATTTTTAATAATGACTTCGTAATAATCTGAATAATACTGAATGATGATTCTATTCAATACTAGCTGGCCACTGAGTGCCAATAATTAATGTCACTCCACGAATTGTTATTAATTATGCCATTGATTAGCTCTTGTTTCCAATGTTGATACTTTGTAACCAGAAAGGAATGTGACTGTTTAATAATGCTTTGTAATTAGAAGAAGGTTAATGATTCTTAATTATACTCTGTAACTGAAAAGAATGCGATTATTTCATAATACTTTGTAACCAGGAAAAGAAGGCTACTGATTCTATGTAAAACAATTAATGAACATTTTTCTGTAATACTGCATACTTAGTACAGAAATGTTCAATAACTGGGCTATGAATGCCGCAAACTACTAATGAAGACTGTAATTGTCAATGGTATGTGACATAATGTCCTTCACCTCATGAGCTAACTACCCTGAATTATTGCAATGTCCATTTGTCCTGTTTATCCTAGTGATCATGGAGCACTATATTTGGTTTTGCACTAATTCTACGTTGGTGTGCCTTGTAAGAGCGTGGTGTTGACACGACATGCTGTCCACCACCGTGAGCAATGAAGACGTTATTATGGTCCCACTGTTTGGTGTACCTAATGTACTGCCAAAATGAAAACATGGAACATTACTACGACAGTTCAGTGTCTTGGCTACACTGATAAATTCTGATGGGAAAAGAACTTCAAGTTGTGTCACTTGGTGTTGTACTTCTGTGGAAAGATATGGACTTTCAGAACAGCTGTGTGCAATCTAAAGTGCTACAACCATGATGCAATCCTTCCCTTTCCTATCCTGATTCTTGTCACATAAAGAAAAAAATTTTTTGGTAACATCATTTATGTTCATAGGTTATACATTTTTCGATTCGCTGAACTCCAATGCGAGTACACTTATGTCACTTGTCATCATGATATTTTTTCTTACCAGTCTGTTTATTTGTTCTGAATATGCTAAAGAATTTTTTCAGTGCCTGTGCACTTTGTTATCTGTCAAATAATTTGTATATGCATTTTTTCTGATTTGCTACTATGTTTTGTACTCACATTTTGTCTTTGTCTGATATATTTTGTACTTAGTGCGTGTGCACAACGTTTAAATATTCTGTAAGTTGAAGAATTTTGTTAATTAAAGAAAAATTTTGCCGCGCTTGGCAAGTCCAAATGACTCACCATCGCTGCCAAATTTTTGCCCCCCCAGTGGAGGGTTATGAAACACGTATGTAACATAGCAGCGATGGCGAGGCATTGTAGCATCTGTGACCAGAGAGTTTGCGCTTGACCGCGCGAGTGTTGCGAGCGGTTCTCAGTACTCTGTCAGTCAGTCGTTGCGAGTCTGTAGCTCTGTGTAGTCGTGCAGTGCAGTACGCTAGTAGTCGTCATGCAGAGCGGTCGGTCAGTAGTAGCAGCCCAGTGCGGTTGTGTGATGTAGGCGGTCGGCAACACTGGTCAAGATGGTGAATGAGGTATACTATTAATTAATATAATCATTAGATAATGTAAAATTCTATTTACTGTAATTATTCTCCAACAAGCCCCCCAATAATAATTTTGATTTCAAAAGCATTTTTCAAAAAAAATTTATTTTTTATTGAACTAAAGATTTCGTTGCACTTCCCATTTCACTCCACTTTTTTAAAAGAAAAATTTCAGTAAAATCACAAAAAAAAGGGATATTATTATTTGCAATGCAGTTCCTCCAAGCCGTGCGCACGAAAAAGAGCAGAAATTTGACATCCAGTTATTCTGAGGTAAGACTTTAATTCTGATTGTTTTACACAGGGCCAAAGACCGATATTTCGGTTTAATTGAATTTTCTTATCACTGAATGGACTTTAATTTTTGTGAAGAATTTATATTTGAGTCAGATTGCGAATTTCACATTTTTGTTGCCATTGTCAGTACATTTCATTGTGGGCAGGCTACGCATAGAGCAGTGTGCATTAGCATTCATAATTAAATACTGTCATATTTCTTTCTTTCAAATTTTTGTGGGGAGGTTACACTCGGCTCCCATTTGTATTAAGTATTGTCCTTTTATTCCTTTTAAAAATTTTGTGGGGAGGTTACAGTCTCTAAACTCCTGTGCAGCTGTCACAAATATTGACACAGGTAAGGTCCTAGATGTAGAAATTTTATGCAAACATTGCGATGGATGCAATATTGCTAAGTCAAATGCAGACTAAAAGAGGCAGCAGGAACGAAAGTGCATCAAGAATTATACAGGTTCTAGTGGAGCAATGGAGAGTACAGAACTGCAAACATTTTTCATCGCTCTGTTCAAAATCGAGGGGGTTCGCTATGTGCAGTTCACTGGAGATGGTGACTAGCTCATTCAAAGCTGTTTTTGATAGCAGATCTTACGGCAACAAGATACCAGAAAAGTTGGAATGTGTCAACCACGTACAGAAAAGAATGGGCACACGACTTCGACGGAGGAAACAGAAATTGTTGAAGACGCCGCTGTCTGGTGGGAAGACTATTCGGGATCGTCTACTACAAGAAACCATCAATCAGCTATCAGGCGAGTGGTGTAAATATAAAAAAGGCGAAGCAGCTGAAATTTTAGATACGTTTACCCACAAGAGCTCTTTATCTGAGGCTATCGTGTTGGCTATCAAGTCAGTTTATAGGGATTTGGAAAATCGAGATCTGTTGAAGAAATGACCAACAGGGAAAATGCAAACTGTGAATGAGTCATTCAACAATGTAGTGTGGACAAGAGTACCTAAAAACGTATTTGTGGGGTACCATACATTGAAGCTTGGTGTGCTTGATGCTGTTATCACATTTAATGATGGTAATGCTGGTGGAAAAAATGTCTTAGAGGAATTGGGAGTGAAGACTTGTTGGAATACGCAAGACATACTAGAGGAACTGGACAAGCAGCGAGGGAAGAATGCTGAGCTACTAGTCCAAAAAGTGTCCAAGGAGGCTAGATCTTTGAACAGGAGGAAGAGGATGCATTCTGCGAATGAAGATGACGATAAAGACTACTGTGCTGGTGCATTTTAGCTGTAGATTCTATTTAAAATGGATCAAATGGCTCTAAGCACTATGGGATTTAACATCGGAGGTCATCAGTCTCCTAGACTTAGAACTACATACACCCAACTATCCTACAGACATCATACACATTCATGCCCGAGGCCGGATTCGAACCTGCGACAGTAGTAGCCGCGTGGTTCCGGAACAAAGCGCCTAGAACCACTCGGCCACCGCGGCCGGCGATTCTATTTAAAAGTGAGTTTTACTTAAAAATAATTTTCATTTGCAATTTCTGAAAAATAAATTTTTCTAAGACAAATGACCCGTTTTCTCAGTAACTGTAAAAGACAGACTCTTCATTTTTCACAGTTAATTTGTAATATATTCTACTACACCTATAGAATGTTAAAGACAACATGCACATTTCCGGCCAAATGCACAAAAACATATAGAAATCTGTAGGTAAAAAATGTACAACAGAAAAAAATTTCTATCTTCACTTATGTAATATGTATGGTGGTCCAGTGATCGTGACTGGGACAAATATCTCACGAAATAAGCGTCAAACGAAAAACTACAAAGAACGAAACTTGTCTAGCTTGAAGGGGGAAACCAGACGGCGCTATGGTTGGCGCGCTGGATGGCGCTGCCATAGATCAAACGGATATCAACTGCGTGTTTTTTAAACAGGAACCCCCCATTTTATTACGTATTCGTGTAGTACGTAAACAAATATGAAAATTTTAGTTGGACCACTTTTTTCGCTTTGTGATAGATGGCGCTGTAGTAGTCACAAATGTATAAGTACGTGGTATCACGTAACATTCCGCCAGTGCGGATGGTATTTGCTTCGTGATACATTACCCGTGTTGAAATGGACCGTTTACCAATTGCGGAAAAGGTCGATATCGTGATGATGTATGGCTATTGTGAATAAATGCCCAACGGGCGTGTGCTATATATGCTGCTGGGTATCCTGGACGACATCAGCCAAGTGTCCGGACCGTTCGCCGGGTAGTTACGTTATTTAAGGAAAGAGGAAGTGTTCAGCCACATGTGGAACGTCAACCACGACCTGCAACAAATGATGATGCCCAAGTACGTGTTTAAGCTAATCCGCACATCAGTAGGAGGCAAATTGCGAGAGAATCGGGAATCTCAAAAACGTCGGTGTTGAGAATGCTACGTCAACATCGATTGCACCCGTGCCATATTTCTGTGCACCAGGAATTGCATGGCGACGACTTTGAACGTCGTGTATAGTTCTGCCACTGGGCACAAGAGAAATTACGGGACGATGACAAATTTTTTGCACGCGTTCTATGTAGCGACGAAGCGGCATTCACCAACAGCGGTAACGTAAACCGGCATAATACGCCTGACAACATGCGTCAGCGCATTGTCAATTCATGCGCGGACATTACGGAAGGCGAACTACTCGCTGTTGAGAGGAATTTCCTTACACGTATTGCCAAATGCATTGAGGTTGGCGGACATCATTTTGAGCATTTATTGCATTAATGTGGTATTTATAAGTAATCACGCTGTAACAGCATGCGTTCTCAGAAATGATAAGTTCACGAAGAGACGTGTATCACATTGGAACAACCGAAATAAAATATTCAAACATACCTACGTTCTGTATTTTAATTCAAAAAACCTACCTGTTACCAACTGTTCGTCTAAAATTGTGAGCCATATGTTTGTGACTATTACAGCGCCAACTATCACAAAGCGAAAGAAGTGGTCCAACTAAAACATTCGTATTTCTTTACGTACTACACAAATATGTAATAAAAAATGGGGGGTTCCTATTAAAAAAACGAAGTTGATCTCCGTTTGACCTATGGCAGTACCATCTAGCGGGCCAAGCATAGCGCCATCTGGTTTCTCCCTGCAAGCTAGACAAGTTTCGTTCTTTGTAGTTTTTTCGTTTGACGCTTATTTTGTGAGATATTTGGCCCAGTCACTGTCAATGGACCACCTTGTAGAGAGCAAAAGCTATAGAGAGAGATTGGGATACATTCAGCAAATAATTAAGCTGCAAGTACTACTGTGAGATGAAGAGGTTGGCACAGGAGAGGAATTTATGGCGGTTCCCATGAAACGAGTTCAAAAAACTATGCGAATCTGAAGCGTAGCGCAGCGTGAAGTAAAAGTCCTTGGCCTGCCATAATAATGTGTAACTTAATTTCAAGTTCTCTCGTATTGTTGTTGAGGGTCTACTGCCAGAGACTTTTCCATGTGTCAATCCTCAGCAAGTCGTCTTCCATTTCAGTACAGTGTTCTGGCGTTGGAGCGTCTTGGTACACGACAGTATCTATTGCAAACTACACTCATGCACATAAATTAATGACAATTGTAGAATGTGGTGCCACACAACGGGGCGCTACACAATACTGGCGCTAATATCATAGCCACATAGGGAACACACACGACACAGATCTGTCAGTCCACGGTATTGGTGATAAGTTGAGAAAACCGTCCCCAAACACATGTGCTACAAAACGCCACTGTTTCCTGCGCATGTACCACGACATCAATATGGGATATATTCTGCATGCACATGCACACAAGCTGCATATCGGGTTAGCATACTCTGGATCAGGTGGTCGAGCAGCTGCTGGGGTTTAGCCTCCCATTCGTGCACCAGTGGGTGTCGGAGCTCCCGAAGTGCCGTAGGAGTTTGAAGACGTGCAGCGATACGTCGACCGAGAACATTCCAGACATGCTCGGTGGGGTTTAGGTCTGGAGAACAGGCAGGACACTCCATTCGCCTGATCAGTTCCGTCCCCCACGATGACAGCTCGGAGGAGCCGTGCGTTATCATCCATCAGGGGGAACGTGGGACCCGATGCACCCCTGAAAAGGCGGACATTCTGGTGTCCGATGCATCTGACCTGTTACAGTTCGTCTGTCAAAGACAAGCAGGGGTGTACGCGCACCAATCATAATCCCACCCCACACCATCAAACCACGACCTCCACACAGGTCCCTTTCAAGGACATTAAGGGATTGGTGGCTGCTTCCTGGTTCACGCCAGATGAAAATCGGGCGAGGATCACTGTTGAGATTATACCTGTACGCGTCCGTGAACATAACCTGGGACCACTGTTCCAATGACCATGTACTGTGTTCTTGACACCAGGCTTTAAGAGCTCTCCTGTGACTAGGGAATGCACCTTGCAGGTCTCCGGGAGAATAAACCGTGTCTGTTCAGTCGTCTGAAGACTGTGTGTCTGGAGACAACTGTTCCAGTGGCTGCGGTAAGGTCTCGAGCAACGCTACCTGCGGTACCCAGTGGCCGTCTCTTGTGGTGTTGTACACTGTGGACGTCCCGTACTGTAGCGCCTGGACACGTTTCCTGTCTGCTGGAATCGTTGCCATAATCTTGACATCACACCTTGTGGCACACAGAGGGCCCGTGCTACGACCTGCCGTGTTTGACCAGCCTCCAGTCGCCCTAGTATTCTAACCCTCATAACGTCATCAATATGTGTTCTTTGAGCTACTTTCAACACACTGTCGCCATTAGCACGTCTGCACACTTACTCGCTGCACCGTACTCTGACATGCACCAACACACATCTGGGTGTGTGGACTGCTGCCAGCGCCACCGTGCGACGACCGCAGGTCAAATGCACCGCATGGTAATATCCAGAGGTGATGTAAACCCGCAAACCGCCCACCAGAGCGTTCTTTCACCATGTATCAAGAAATGGTTCAAATGGCTCTGAGTACTATGGGACTTAAGGGGCTCAGGAACGCCCTATACTTGCTATGTCAAAATAACGCTTATAAATTACATCTTTCCTCACAAAGTATTTGAGGTAGGAAGTTGAACTTTTTACAGATTATTTATTGGAATATGGGCTACAACTTAACACAGGGATTTTACAAAATTTTAGTTCAGTTATTAAAGATGATTTTTTTCAATTGTAATGAAAATTCACATTTTTTGCAATTTTTTATTTATATATTCAAAAATATACAGTTTTTTGGAAAAAGGCTGTGTTAAATTATGCAGAAGGTACTGTGTAACATTTACTGAAAGTTTGAAACAAATATGTTTGGAAGATCCTTAGAAAACATGTAATTAGTATGAGAAAATAAAAGTTTTGGGAATCGAGCGACAAAGATTGGATTAACTTTTTAGTGCATTCCAGGTCCATAGGATGGATTATCTTCATCCTCTGCAAACTCGTCCTCCAGCTTCCTCTTGTTCCTCCTCCTGTTTACTCTTGCTTGTATTTCTAGACTCTTTACAGCTCTGTCTGCAGCCCGAAGGCGTCCCTTGTCTAAAGCAAGCATCGCTCGTTGTTGTGTTCGTAGATTTTGCTACCATTTTCTTCAGTTGCAGTTACTGCAACACTGTTCCAAAAGGTGGTCATGTATGAACACTTATCACATTTCAGTTGTATTTCACTAGCAAGTGCTACGTGCTTTATTATGGAGAGTTCCAGACCAACTTCACTACAATGAATACATCTTACACAGTTTGAAAAAATTCCTTTGAGAACCGACATATCATTCACATCCGATTCGCCCATAAAACATTCATAGTTTTCACTCATTGAACCAAGCTTCTTCTGTGAAGTATTTTCTTTCTCACTTTGACTGCTATGGGCAGGTTTACTTGAGAGGTTAGGTTCACTCACTTGGTTATCGTCTTTATTGTTTACAGTAATAACACATACCTTTGGCTTTCCAACATTTCTCCTTTTCTTAAAAGCCTTCAGAGGATTTCTAATAACTTTACTTTTACTCATTATTATACTTCAACAAAACAGAGACTCAAGAAACAGAATTAATTACGAATATTTTCGAGATAACAACAGAGTAAATAAACATGAAACAATAGACAATCACACCAGCGATATATATTGAACCATCACAGGTTAGCCACAACACATACTTTATCTCACATCACTAAAATGTACCTGATGAACACGGACGTTAATAATAACACCATTTGACAGCAGTTTAACAGCGCCACACTGGGTCACGCCCATGTAGAACACATTTCAAAAAAAAATTTAAAAATAGTTGTAGTCTTCGGAATTGAATAAATTATATATCTATTAAAAGGTAATAGTCTGCAGATTCAGAAAACGCAAAAAAGTAAAAATTGAACTTTTCATGATTTTGAGCCTTTCCGGAGCCCCTTAACTGGTGAGGCCATCAGCCCTTTAGAACTTAGAACTACTTAAACCTAACTAACCTAAGGACAACACATACATGCCGGAGGCAGGATTCGAACCTGTGACCGTAGCGGTCGCGCAGCTCCAGACTGCAGCGCCTAGAACCGCTCGGTCACTCCGGCCGGCTCACCATGTATGACCATTTTCCTTAATTTATGAGCGTGAGTGTAGCTCATGGTATGTCTCTCAGTGAGCCTTACAGAGGGCAGCATGGACAGAGCGCTTACGACGGGAGCTGGAAAGTGCGAGCGTGGCCGCGCCGGTGTAAGGCCCGCCTGCGGAGTTTCCCTGGCCCGGAACGCCGGCCGGCCGAGAGAAACGCAGTGTGTTCCGGCCGGCGCCCCCAGCGTCTGCAGGAAGCGTTGCGTGCCGCAGACGCCGCGCCGGAACCTCGTTACACGTCTCGCTGCTCAGCGGCGCTCCTGCATTCCTACTGGCGGCGCTTTTCAGCTTCTCCTCAGAAGTCCCTAATGTCCACGATCACGGGAAAGACGAGCACGTCACTTAACATCGGTTCGTGAGCAAGTACCGTATTTTACGGACTGAAAGACGCACATTTTTCTTCGATACATTGCCTCCAAAATTGTCCACTGTTTGTTTTAGAATTCCCGCCAGTGTTAAAAATGGCAAATATTCGACACCACTGGAAACCTATCTACACTCCTGGAAATTGAAATAAGAACACCGTGAATTCATTGTCCCAGGAAGGGGAAACTTTATTGACACATTCCTGGGGTCAGATACATCACATGATCACACTGACAGAACCACAGGCATATAGACACAGGCAACAGAGCATGCACAATGTCGGCACTAGTACAGTGTATATCCACCTTTCGCAGCAATGCAGGCTGCTATTCTCCCATGGAGACGATCGTAGAGATGCTGGATGTAGTCCTGTGGAACGGCTTGCCATGCCATTTCCACCTGGCGCCTCAGTTGGACCAGCGTTCGTGCTGGACGTGCAGACCGCGTGAGACGACGCTTCATCCAGTCCCAAACATGCTCAATGGGGGACAGATCCGGAGATCTTGCTGGCCAGGGTAGTTGACTTACACCTTCTAGAGCACGTTGGGTGGCACGGGATACATGCGGACGTGCATTGTCCTGTTGGAACAGCAAGTTCCCTTGCCGGTCTAGGAATGGTAGAGCGATGGGTTCGATGACGGTTTGGATGTACCGTGCACTATTCAGTGTCCCCTCGACGATCACCAGTGGTGTACGGTCAGTGTAGGAGATCGCTCCCCACACCATGATGCCGGGTGTTGGCCCTGTGTGCCTCGGTCGTATGCAGTCCTGATTGTGGCGCTCACCTGCACAGCGCCAAACACGCATACGACCATCATTGGCGCCAAGGCAGAAGCGACTCTCATCGCTGAAGTCGACACGTCTCCATTCGTCCCTCCATTCACGCCTGTCGCGACACCACTGGAGGCGGGCTGCACGATGTTGGGGCGTGAGCGGAAGACGGCCTAACGGTGTGCGGGACCGTAGCCCAGCTTCATGGAGACGGTTGCGAATGGTCCTCGCCGATACCCCAGGAGCAACAGTGTCCCTAATTTGCTGGGAAGTGGCGGTGCGGTCCCCTACGGCACTGCGTAGGATCCTACGGTCTTGGCGTGCATCCGTGCGTCGCTGCGGTCCGGTCCCAGGTCGACGGGCACGTGCACCTTCCGCCGACCACTGGCGACAACATCGATGTACTGTGGAGACCTCACGCCCCACGTGTTGAGCAATTCGGCGGTACGTCCACCCGGCCTCCCGCATGCCCACTATACGCCCTCGCTCAAAGTCCGTCAACTGCACATACGGTTCACATCCACGCTGTCGCGGCATGCTACCAGTGTTAAAGACTGCGATGGAGCTCCGTATGCCACGGCAAACTGGCTGACACTGACGGCGGCGGTGCACAAATGCTGCGCAGCTAGCGCCATTCGACGGCCAACACCGCGGTTCCTGGTGTGTCCGCTGTGCCGTGCGTGTGATCATTGCTTGTACAGCCCTCTCGCTGTGTCCGGAGCAAGTATGGTGGGTCTGACACACCGGTGTCAATGTGTTCTTTTTTCCATTTCCAGGAGTGTATATCTAGAATAAATGATAACTAATTGAAACCCTCAACTGCCAGCAGGTGTTGTTGATATACCTCAATGGGAACAGCTGAAAATGTGTGCTGTGTTGAACCTTTTGCATTTCTTTCATGTTTTCGTCTTCTTTAAACATGCTTCCCACTACAATGAACTCGCTACTAGTCCTGTAGGATTCACAGTTCCCACCCCTGTACGGTGCTACCACCTAGTGAACAGTATAGGGTACTGCTTCCAATCGGAAGTTCCCGCCGTTTTTGCTGTACCTTCGCGCAGAGGCATTGTGCAGCTGAGTGTTGCTCTGTAGAGGAACGTTTCACTGCTGTTTGCGTGACATTTTGTGATTTTTTTCCTGAAAGCTATAGTGTAAGGTAAATACTTTTGATTTACACAAATTTCTGAAGGAAAACGTAATATTGTAAGCAGGAGAATTCTAGTTTGAAACAAAAGGACACATTTCTGCAGTAAAATGGATGGATAACCGTCCAGTCACTTTCCTGTCCTCAATTCATGACCCACGAGAAACAGCCACAGTGAACAGGAAAAACAAGGATGGTACTAGTACCGAGATTTCGTGTCCTGAAGATGTGGCAGAATACAACAAAATAATGGGTTGTGTCGATAAGTTTGATCAATCACGAGAAAGGTATGCTATCGGCAAACGTTCAGTAAAATGGTGGCACAGAATATTTTATTTCCTGGTGGGCGTCTCTACAGCGAACAGTTTTATCCTGTGGAAAATAAGTAAAAGAGAAAGTGGACAGCATGACGAGCTCACATACAGGACCCATCTAGCCAGACAATTGATTGCTGGCTTCTCATCCCAAAAAAGGCGTGGATAAAAGCTTGTCTTTCTGGCAAAAAGGGGTAAAGTACCTGGAAACCCATTTTAGGAAAATCCTACTGAACGTGCCGTCATTGTAGTACCAAAGCTGCGGAAAAGAGCACTCACTGTGTTTGTATATATTGTCAAATACTACTTTACATAGACCCATGTTTCAGAAAATTTCATGGCAAGTAATTGTGAACAATCATTGTAACAAGAGAAGTAAATATATCAAATAAATATGATATATAATGTAAAAGTTGTTTTTGTCATTTAACTCCAAGGAAGGGCAGTTGGAAGAATACTTCCCACCATGTTGTGTGACCTCAGTTTCACAGTCGGAGCAAATTTGATATTCTGTATGATAAATATACCTATCTGTTAACTACTACCGACTCTCCATTCATTAAAAAAAACTGCTCAATAATTTTGCCCACGAAAGGGGTGAAGGCAAAGAGCCTATGCCTACCGTCAGGTATTTTTGATTTTCAGTTGTTAAAAAAGAGAAGAAATTTTCTTGTACCAGTAGGAGGAAGGAAGGATTTGCGCTCAGCTAGTGAACGAGTGAGAAGCACGCCATTTTAAGCGAGTAATTGTAGACCGCCATTAAGGGGTCGCTATGAATAAGTGAGGAGTATGTATTTCATACAGGGTGTTTTAAAAATGCCCGGTATATTTGAAACGGCAATAAAAACTAAACGAGCAGCGATAGAAATACACCGTTTGTTGCAATATGCTTGGGACAACAGTACATTTTCAGGCAGACAAACTTTCGAAATTACAGTAGTTAACAATTTTCAACAACAGATGGCGCTGCGGTCTGGGAAACTCTATAGTACGATATTTTCCACATATCCACCATGCGTAGCAATAATATGGCGTAGTCTCTGAATGAAATTACCCGAAACCTTTGACAACGTGTCTGGCGGAATGGCTTCACATGCAGATGAGATGTACTGCTTCAGCTGTTCAATTGTTTCTGGATTCTGGCGGTACACCTGGTCTTTCAAGTGTCCCCACAGAAAGAAGTCACAGGGGTTCATGTCTGGCGAATAGGGAGGCCAATCCACGCCGCCTCCTGTATGTTTCGGATAGCCCAAAGCAATCACACGATCATCGAAATATTCATTCAGGAAATTAAAGACGTCGGCCGTGCGATGTGGCCGGCCACCATCTTGCATAAACCACGAGGTGTTCGCAGTGTCGTCTAAGGCAGTTTGTACCACCACAAATTCACGAAGAATGTCCAGATAGCGTGATGCAGTAATCGTTTCGGATCTGAAAAATGGGCCAATGATTCCTTCGGAAGAAATGGCGGCCCAGACCAGTACTTCTTGAGGATGCAGGGACGATGGGACTGCAACATGGGGCTTTTCGGTTCCCCATATGCGCCAGTTCTGTTTATTGACGAAGCCGTCCTGGTAAAAATACGCTTCGTCAGTAAACCAAACGCTGCCCACATGCATATCGCCGTCATCAATCCTGTGCACTATATCGTTAGCGAATGTGTCTCGTGCAGCAATGGTAGCGGCGCTGAGGGGTTGCCGCGTTTGAATTTTGTATGGATAGAGGTGTAAACCCTGGCGCATGAGACGATACGTGGACGTTGGCGTTACATTAAATTTCGTTGAAAACTTCGTCTTGTTGCAACAACACTGTGTTCTAGGCGGTGGAATTCCAACACCAGAAAAATCCTCTGTTCTAAGGAATAAACCATGTTGTCTACAGCACACTTGCACGTTGTGAACAGCACACGCTTACAGCAGAAAGACGACGTACAGAATGGCGCACCCACAGACTGCATTGTCTTCTATATCTTTCACATCACTTGCAGCGCCATCTGTTGTTGAAAATTGTAACTACTGTAATTTCGAAAGTTTGTCCGCCTGAAAATGTACTGTTGTCCCAAGCATATTGCAACAAACGGTGTATTTCTATCGCTGCTCGTTTAGTTTTTATTGCCGTTTCAAATATA
Organism: Schistocerca serialis cubense; assembly: GCF_023864345.2. Classification (NCBI taxonomy): domain Eukaryota; kingdom Metazoa; phylum Arthropoda; class Insecta; order Orthoptera; family Acrididae; genus Schistocerca; species Schistocerca serialis. The sequence continues at coordinate 90,203,524 of NC_064649.1, read as the reverse complement.
CCGGTCATTTTTGAAACACCCTGTATGTGCACCGTTTATAGAAAAATACAGTATTGTTTTATTAACAGAAAGGTCGTGTGAGTTGTTATTTCAAACAGTACGATAATTACAAGAACTGAAGCCCACCTGTGTACTTTGGTAAATTACGAAGATCCGATAAGCTCAATGGGAACACGGTCAAGACTTCGAAGGTGAAGGTGAACACGGCGACCAAACGTAACATTATAAAGAAGGGTAACCACAAATCTACAGGGGAGAAAGAAATTACTTCCCCCTTGCAAAATAATATGAACTAATACGAACTTATTTCCAGGCATAGCTCCGCTTATTGTGCTTGTCATTATTGCAAAAAAAAAAAAAAAAAAAAATCTCATTAATTCAACACATTTTAAAAAGCCACGAATTTCAACATTTTATTATCATTTAATCCATTATTTTATTGTATTACAGTGCCCCGACCGGGACTCGAACCTGGGATCTTCTGCTTACATAACAGACGCTCTATCCATCTGAGCCACTGAACACACAGATGAAAAGCGCGACTGCACAGACATACCCCTTGCACGCTTCCCGTGAGACCCACATTCCCAACTGTCCACAATCTACATAAGTAATGTTCCTAACAGATATTTGCCCATCCACTCATTACTCGCGCCAACTAAGGTGACGATTCCCGTAAGAGTACAGGCAAAGTGTGCGCATTCGCACAGGCGAAGGTCAATGGCCGGGTAGCCCTTAACTATATATGAAAATAACAACTGTTCTCACGGGAAGCGTGCATGGGGTATGTCTGTGCAGTCGCGCTATTCATCTGTGTCCTCTGTGGCTCAGATGGATAGAGCGTCTGCCATGTAAGCAGGAGATCCCAGGTTCGAGTCCCGGTCGGGGCACACACTTTCCGCTGTCCCCGTTGAGGTGTATCAACAACTGTCGGCAGCTCAGGGTTTCAGTTAATTATCATTTATTCTAGAGATGCTGCACGGTCATCAATGGTATCTGTTCTTTCGAGAACAGTTACTATCTTCATCTATCTATATCTGGCAACAATGGATTTAGCCGGCCGGAGTGGCCGAGCGGCTCTAGGCGCTTCAGTCTGGAACCGCGCGAGTGCTACAGTCGCAGGTTCGAATCCTGCCTAGGGCATCTCGGGCATGGATGTGTGTGATGTCCTTAGGTTAGTTAGGTTTAAGTAGTTACTAAGTTAGAGGGGACTGATGACCTCAGATGTTAAGTCCCATAGTGCTCAGAGCCATTTGAGCCATTTTTGAACAATGGATTTAACTGGCAGCAGCAGTGCAGCGATGCGACGAACATGAGCTGCGGGGATTCATAATCTTGCCAACATTCCCTTCCGCCCCGCCATCGAAAACCCACGACAATGTTTAAGCCTATGACGCGTCACTACAGTCTACGGTGCCAGTGAACTTGAACTGAAAGTGATTTGTACTATCGTAACCGTACAATACTTTAGTTAGTAGCTAGTCTCGTAATGGGAAAAAGAAAAGATATTCATATTATGCGGGCTATAAATTGAAAATAATAGCAAACGCAAAAGAACATTGGAACAGAGTAGCCCTCCACGAACAGTAAAAAACCATTCGCGATTGGCGGGCTAGTAAAGAAGAACGAAAAAATACGACGCAGAATAATGTGGAATAGAGGACTGAATGATAACTGGCCAAAGCTAGAAGATGACGTATTGAAACAGATTCAGGGGCACCGTCAAAATGGCAATGGAATTAATACAAAAATGATTCAAATACGTGCTCGTAACTTAGCGCTACAGTGGATCTGAACAGACTTCAAGGGAAGGGTTGGTTTGTGCTACAGGCTTATGAAACATCATGGACTTAGCTTGCGAACCATCTCAGAACGCCACAATAGTATGAAGAGAAAATATTATCTTACCATCACTTCATTATTCAACAGAAAACCAGTGTGGAACCAAACCAAATGGCGAATATGGACAAAACTCCCCTGACATTTCATGTGCCGAGTAACAGAATTGTTGCCATGAAAGGCGCTAAAACTGTAGCTATGGAAATGGAAATGAGCGTTTGGCGTCATTGGCCGGGAGACCCCTTACGGGGCAGGTCCGGCCGCCGTGGTGCAGGTCTTATTACATTCGACGCCACGTTGGGCGACCTGCGCGACGGATGGGGATCTAATGATGATGATGAATGCAACACAACACCCAGTCCCTGAGCGGAGAAAATCCCCGACCCAGTCGGGAATCGAATCCGTCACGCTGACCACTCAGCTATCGGGGCGGACACTGTAGCTATAGAAACAAGTGTAAACGATAAAATGCTCTACACTGTTGTCCTTTCATGTTGTGCTGACTGCACTAAACTTAGTCCAGTGATCATTTCCGAGCGCAAAACAACGCCAAACTACACTCCTGGAAATTGAAATAAGAACACCGTGAATTCATTGTCCCAGGAAGGGGAAACTTTATTGACACATTCCTGGGGTCAGATACATCACATGATCACACTGACAGAACCACAGGCACATAGACACAGGCAACAGAGCATGCACAATGTCGGCACTAGTACAGTGTATATCCATCTTTTGCAGCAATGCAGGCTGCTATTCTCCCATGGAGACGATCGTAGAGATGCTGGATGTAGTCCTGTGGAACGGCTTGCCATGCCATTTCCACCTGGCGCCTCAGTTGGACCAGCGTTCGTGCTGGACGTGCAGACCGCGTGAGACGACGCTTCATCCAGTCCCAAACATGCTCAATGGGGGACAGATCCGGAGATCTTGCTGGCCAGGGTAGTTGACTTACACCTTCTAGAGCACGTTGGGTGGCACGGGATACATGCGGACGTGCATTGTCCTGTTGGAACAGCAAGTTCCCTTGCCGGTCTAGGAATGGTAGAACGATGGGTTCGATGACGGTTTGGATGTACCGTGCACTATTCAGTGTCCCCTCGACGATCACCAGTGGTGTACGGCCAGTGTAGGAGATCGCTCCCCACACCATGATGCCGGGTGTTGGCCCTGTGTGCCTCGGTCGTATGCAGTCCTGATTGTGGCGCTCACCTGCACGGCGCCAAACACGCATACGACCATCATTGGCACCAAGGCAGAAGCGACTCTCATCGCTGAAGACGACACGTCTCCATTCGTCCCTCCATTCACGCCTGTCGCGACACCACTGGAGGCGGGCTGCACGATGTTGGGGCGTGAGCGGAAGACGGCCTAACGGTGTGCGGGACCGTAGCCCAGCTTCATGGAGACGGTTGCGAATGGTCCTCGCCGATACCCCAGGAGCAACAGTGTCCCTAATTTGCTGGGAAGTGGCGGTGCGGTCCCCTACGGCACTGCGTAGGATCCTACGGTCTTGGCGTGCATCCGTGCGTCGCTGCGGTCCGGTCCCAGGTCGACGGGCACGTGCACCTTCCGCCGACCACTGGCGACAACATCGATGTACTGTGGAGACCTCACGCCCCACGTGTTGAGCAATTCAGCGGTACGTCCACCCGGCCTCCCGCATGCCCACTATACGCCCTCGCTCAAAGTCCGTCAACTGCACATACGGTTCACGTCCACGCTGTCGCGGCATGCTACCAGTGTTAAAGACTGCGATGGAGCTCGGTATGCCACGGCAAACTGGCTGACACTGACGGCGGCGGTGCACAAATGCTGCGCAGCTAGCGCCATTCGACGGCCAACACCGCGGTTCCTGGTGTGTCCGCTGTGCCGTGCGTGTGATCATTGCTTGTACAGCCCTCTCGCAGTGTCCGGAGCAAGTATGGTGGGTCTGACACACCGGTGTCAATGTGTTCTTTTTTCCATTTCCAGGAGTGTATATGAAATATCGCCAGGTGGTGGTGTTCACGTAAATGACAAAGGCTGGATGGATGATGCTCGTGTGAAATTATGGATTAACAGGGTGTGGGAGAGAAGGAAAGGTGCTTTATTGGAGAAGCGCTGTCTTCTTGTGCTAGATCAGTTTAATAATCATTTGAAAAATCATGTGAAAGAGAAACTGACAGGGGGAAACACAGAGCTTGCTGTTATTCCGGAAGGACTGGCTTCACAACTGCAACTTCTTGACGTCAAGATAAATAAAACATCTAAAGTGTATATGGGGGAGAATAGAACAAAATGATCACGGATGAAACGAAGCATGAGCTGACGTCGAAGGAACCCTTAAAACCACCCACAACCAAACAGTTGTGTTAGTGGATAAAACAGTCGTGGTCTACAGTGTTAAATCTTTATTGTTAAATTATTATTATTAAATCTTTCGAGAAGAGTGGGTTAGTTCATATGAGGATTTTCCGGAATTTTAAAGATCAGTTCGCTTTCATAAACTAAGAATTGTTTTAAGTCGGCTTTGCAGTTTAGGAATAAAAATGATAAAAATGTTATTTAAAAAAATGCTTAAAAATTACGGTGCGTCTTGTAGTCCATAACGTCTAATAGTCCTAAAATACGGTATAGGCAAATTGAAATTATATCTTAAGGGGAATTGTATGTAAAATTGGTCAAAAATGTTGAATTTTTCAGCCAATAGATAGTTCTGTAGCATGATCTAAATATTGTCTTTAATTTTATGGGTTTAATTCGTGCTACAAATGCTGTAAAAGCTATCAAGTTTCAATCAATATGCAGTGCCACGCCCCCTTTCCTGCACGACTCTATGCCTGTTTGCGAAATTTTATTCTTTACTGCCATCAGAGAAGATACCTCAGAATACAGAAGGCCGTGAGACTATTTACGATGCGATTAACTACGATTTGTTAAAGAAATGCACACATAGTGGACCATAAAACCCCAAGGAAATCTTCAACAACGGCATTTAGAAGAGACGGCCAAAGACATTTTATTCATCTAGGGTAAGGTCGGGCTCAATAAATCATTTCAAATTTTTGGGCCCCAAAGGCGTGCTAGGTATATTATTACACATGTTAAATTGTACTGGAGAATAGGTCATAGTTGTAAAGTTTGTATGATGCAGCCTCACTGCTTCAAAAACTAGTTTTCTACACTGTAGAGAACAAAATATAAGATGTTGAAACATCGGGAAAATTAAAAACTTGTGGGGCTTTTTGTATCGTGAATTGGGCTATGTGAATCATTGTCAACTGTCATACAATTAATCGAAATATGGAAGATTACACATCAGTTGTTTCAGTAGTTGATATACGCATTTCACAACGGCATTGTTTGCGGCCAGCTGCCCCGATACAAATTTCGTGAAACGACACCCTGTACTTATCACTCCTTACCCATTTCCCTTTCTTCACAGATCTGTGGTCGTAATACTTGATGCTGCAGAGACCACAAGGTACGTTTACTTCCTCAGACTCAGATTCCGGCGATGATGAAGATTAATCATCTTTTTCATTCGAAGGTTTTTCCAGGGAATTTCTACAATACTTCCAGGGAATTTCTACAATACTTGATCATCTTGCTTTGGGAGTTTTCGAAATGCAATTTTCTCTTCTATCTCGTAAGACTGAGATCAACAGATGAAGTCAGATGGCAAACTGAATTTTTCTCTCTTCTCGCACATGTGATACCGGTAGATTTTTTTGGAGTTAGCAAAACAAGAGAAAATGATGATGACTTCTGACTTTCCGAATGTGTTGGAGGATTTGGAGTTACAGGGACTGGGTTTCCTTCGGATACTGTGGTAACAGAACAGGATACATCGTTCACGAATGTAGACGAAGGAAGGAATTTGTGTGGTGGTATTTTGATCGGACTGAAGGGGAAAATTCTTGTACGCTCAACGCTTCACATCATTTTCTATAGTATCTTCACGCCACCAGGCGACTTCGAAAATTTTACCAGAAAGGAATTTTATTTATGTATTTTTGCAAGTGGGTATGTTCAGACGCCAAATAATTGTTAAAATTCATGGACATTTTACCGAAACTAGCAGCGAAGAGCAGTATACAAAATAAACGGCAGCTGAAGGTTCACGATGAATTTTAACGAATTTTGTACTGGAGGTTGACGGATTGTGTATAAATGAATCTGGTTCTTGGTGGTAATACGCCTTTAATGGCTTGAAAACAGTTCTGTCCAGTGGTTGCAGAATGTACGTAGTATGTGGAGGTAGACATACCAATTCAATGTGATTCTTCACACCGTATTGCAGGCGCTGGAGAGAAAGGTGTGAACCGTGACCGTCCACAGATAAAAGATATCTGCCTTGCGAACGGCGCTTGTAGAAGCGTTGGAGCCAATTCACAAACAATACTTCGTTTATGTAGCTCGAATATGACTTAGACGCTTTAGTACCGGGAGTGATTCCCAGGCCGTATTCTTCTCGGATTCTTTTGCCTTTGAAGATGAACCATGGAACGTTTGTCCTAATGGCATTACAGGCAACAACGAGTCACATTTTCTCACGTCTCCAAACCTATCAATCAACAAATTCTCTTTTTCCTTTTTCCCCACAATTTTTTCAGGCCTATTGTTCATCGGAAACGCACTTACGTCCACATTTTATTTGCTTTTGGGTTTATTTTTCAAATCAAATCCGTGCAAGACAGATTTCAAAATATTGCAAAATGTTTCAACTGCTTCCTCGTTTAATTCCATGGCTCGTACTTTAGAAAGTGCCTCAGGCTTTCTTAATGAAATATCTTCCCTATGTCGTTTCATGAAAGAAAAGTACCAATCATTACCAGCCACTTTCGTATCTTCTCCCCATGCAACCACAATGACACTGATTTTGGCATACACTGCTTTCTTAGATATGTCCAAAACCACGGTTAGATACTCTTCATTCTTCCGCTCAAATTTTTTTCTTGTTCTGCTGATAACAGTTTTCGATAGACGGTTCAAATGGCTCTGAGCATTATGGGACTTAACATCTGAGGTCATTAGTCCCCTAGAACTTAGAACTACTTAAAACTAACTAAAGACATCACACACATGCATGCCCGAGACAGGAGAACCTGCGACCGTAGCAGTCGCGCAGTTCCGGATTGAAGCGCCTAGAACCGCTTGGCCACCGCGAGTTCGATAGCCCATTTTTCTTCTTCTCTGAGGGATCACTTTGTATGTGATTCTGTTCCATTCCTCTAAGGAAACGAGTTTCTTAAACCCGTCTGTCAGGGAGTCGTAAATGGCACATTTTAAGGCCCAGCTGCAGCGCGCATGCTTTTATGGTTATAGTGCCTGCCATCGACTCGTCTGACCACGATGAACATGAATGGCTTCGCTTCTATGTTCTTACTATCTGAAAAAAGTGAAAAATCAAAAATTCTTTTTGTAATTATTAAATAAGTATCTCTTGCTAATTACTATAGCCTAAATTAGAGCATGATTGAATTGTCAAAAAAATGGTTCAAATGGCTCTGAGCACTACAGGACTCAACTGCTGAGGTCATTAGTCCCCTAGAACTTAGAACTAGTTAAACCTAACTGTGGTGTCACCGCCAGACACCACACTTGCTAGGTGGTAGCTTAAATCGGCCGCGGTCCATTGAGTACATGTCGGACCCGCGTGTCGCCACTGTGTGATCGCAGACCGAGCGCCACCACAAGGCAGGTCTCGAGATACGGACGAGCACTCGCCCCAGTTGTACGGACGACATTGCTAGCGACTATACTGACGAAGCCTTTCTCTCATTTGCCGAGAGACCGTTAGAATAGCCTTCAGCTAAGTCAATGGCTACGACCTAGCAAGGCGCCATTAGCCTTATATAGTTTGATAGTTATCGTATGAAATGTCTCATCAAGAATGCTGTATTCACATGAAGGAATAAAAGTTAAGTATTCGAGGATCTGCATACTTTTCTTATTAGCATTCACTACTTATCCTGTTCCAGAATTCACGCCAGTCTGCGTTAGATAGCGTGCATTTCGGCCTCCTCTATCTACAAGGTGTTGGCACATTTACCAACACATCACTAACTAACCTAAGGACATCACAAACATCCATGCCCGAGGCAGGATTCGAACCTGCGACCGTAGCGGTCCTGCGGTTCCAGACTGCAGCGCCTTTAACCGCACGGCCACTTCGGCCGGCCGATTGAATTGTCGTTGTAAGGTATAATAATTAGGCTACATGAATACTTCAACAAACAAGAAATCATAAATAATTCATGTCATATTCCGAGTCAGAAAGCCCCACGAAGACTGACTCACATAGCCCCACTGCCTGATTATTTTTAAAATGTAAGCAGTCGCTCAAATTTTCAACAGAAGCCGCTAGTTGTTCTGTTGTCCGACCTGATGGAAAGTATACAACCGGTAGTGGAAAGGTTTATAAATAGCATTCACGTATTGCAGCACCAGATCTTATTTCACACTGACTTAATGTTGCGTGGCGGATTATTGTAGACAGTACTGTCTTACCTCTTCTATTTCCATCTGGGCGATTCCTGTCTGGGTTAAATACGAACGTTCAGAAAGTAACCTCCGGTTGATTTAAAAAAATACACCAAGTTAAATAAAAATATTTTAATATATACATCTTACAACTACATCTTTGCACTATTTTTCTACATAGTCTCCATAGCGATTGAGGCACTTATCGTATCTCTTCACAAGCTTTGAAATTCCTTCTGCATAAAAATCACCCGCTTGTGCCTGGAGCCAGCCTGTGACCGCATCTTTGAGCTCTTCGTCTTCATCAAACCGCTGTGACCCGAGCCATTTCTTCAAATGCATGAAGAGGTGACAATCACTTGGCGCCAGGTCTGGGCTGTAAGGTGGATGGTTGATAACGTCCCACTTGAAGGACTCAAGAAGGGCCGTTGTTCTGCGAGCAGAGTGAGGACGGGCGTTATCGTGCAAAAAAACGATACCGGAAGTCAGCATACCACGGCGTTTGTTCTGTATAGCCCGTCGTAACTTTTTTATTGTTTCACAGTACACGTCTTGATTAATGGTCGTACCACGTTCCATGAATTCAACCAACAACACTCCTTTGGCATCCCAAAACACCGTTACCATCAGTTTTCTGGCAGAAAAATCTTGCGAGGCTTTTCTTGGTTTGGTAGGCGAATTTGAATGTGCCCACATCTTTGATTGTTCTTTTGTCTCAGGGTTCACGTACTTAATCCAGGTTTCGTCACCGGTCACGATTCTGTTTAACAATGGTTCTCCTTCGTCCTCATAACGTGACAGAAAGTCTAATGCAGAGGCCATTCTTTGAGTTTTGTGGTGGTCGGTAAGAATTTTGGGCACCCATCGTGCACAGAACTTACGGTAACCCAATCTTGCTGTCACTATCTCGTACAAGAGAGTCTTAGAAATCTGTGGAAAACCAGTAGACAACTCCGACATTGAGAAACGTCGATTTTCACGAACTTTTGCATCAACTGTCTGAACGAGTTCGTCAGTCACCAATGATGGTCTACCACTCCTCTCTTCATCATGAACGTTTTCTCGTCCACTTTTAAATAAACGTACCCATTCACGGACAACTCCTTCACTCATAACTCTTGGTCCGTACACGGCACAAAGCTCACGATGAATAGCTGCTGCAGAATATCCTTTGGCTGTAAAAAACCTTATGACAGCACGCACTTCACATTTGGCGGGGTTTTCTATTGCAGCACACATTTCAAACTGCCACAAAAACTAAACTAGCGCAGGTACGACGTTCACTCGACCACGGCTTGATGCCGACTGACCTGTTGAGTGCGTGAACGCACAGATGGCGTCGCTACTCCCCCCACAACCCGCACTGTGACCAATCGGAGGTTACTTTCTGAACCGCCCTCGTATATCTGGAAACCGCTTCTTGCAGCTTATACACGTCTTTTCTACCAAAGATTTTGTAACATAATGGCGTCCGAGCTATGCACACGGGCTACTAAGTAGAATATTTTCTTATTTCTACCCATATAGCTCCATGATTCAGAAAGCGCCACCTTACCCTACTGTTGTTAAAATTTCCTTCAATAATACTTGTCTGGTGTTCAATAGTTGTAACACTGGAAAAATCAGGACTCTTATGAGACTAGGAAAATGGTTCAGATGGCTCTGAGCACTATGGGACTTAACATCTGAGGTCATCAGTCCCCTAGAACTTAGAACTACTTAAACCTAACTAACCTAAGGACATCACACACATCCATGCCCGAGGCAGGATTCGAACCTGCGACCGTAGCAGTCGCGCGGTTCCGGACTGCAGCACCTAGAACTGCACGGCCACCGCGGCTGGTTGAGACTAGGATTTGATGCACATTGCTTCACTGAAAATCTATTGACGAAGACGTTCGAACTGTTAGTTCTGAAATACCAGTGGAGGATATTACAAAAAGGGCACGCCAGAATCATTCTAGATTAAGGTACTATTTCTGTTATAAATGCTAACAAAATATTTTTTCCTACATTTCCCCCATCTTCCACTTCGGAAGTGCATAGGGAACACATTCTGCTTAGCTATTGCAGATCAAAAGGTGGAATTTACTACAGACTCGGTACGTACTATAACACAACTTCCTGTGGAACATAATTTTTCAAAGTGCATTACTGTCAATTGCTATGTATCATAAACATAAATTAAAAAAAAAAATGTTGCTAGAATTCTAACACTGATATTAAAAAACTTTTACACAGATTTGTTTACTAATTACTCAGAATAACTTAACACATTTTGAAAGCAATAGGCAAAGAAACATTTGAGAATAATTATCCGCATGTGACATTTTGTATTCTGAAAGCATATAGCAACGTTCTGATTAAATAACTTGAAAAAAAATTGAAAAAATTCTCCCGATTATAACCAATAAGATAATGACACCGTGTGCAAGATTGGTTCAGTTCCTGAAACTGTAGAACTTAGATAGGCTTATATGTACTCACGTATTTCCTCTGTCTCCCCTTCAAACAGTGGAAGGTTTCTAGTTTGTGTTTTGTGTTCAACTGATGCGATATTTTCATTCGATGTGTCATACGTCAGAAATTTCTGGGAATGTTCTTTTGCAGAAGAGTATGGTAGTGGACCATGGGCTGTAACAGAAGACAATCAAAGCATTTTAGATGTGGCGCTACAGAGGAATGTTGAAAATGAGTTGACAAATGAGGTAAGGAATGAGGAAGTTCTCCTCCGCAGAGGAGGAAACGAATATATGGAAAACACTGACAAGGAGAATGTATGCACCAGACCAGTCAAATTTTTTTTAATTATCTTTCAAGCAACAACAGTTTCCGATTCAACATTACTTGACGCGAGCATGTCCTCGACAAAATTCTGTAAACTGTAAACAGTTTTTTGATGGAGCTTGATTAACGAATGTTGAACGTAGCTGTTTGAGTCATTGTGGTTAATATTTTACGAATATCGTAATAATATCACTAAAGGAGAACCTTCAGGCAGAATTTCGATTTTTTCGGACATGTCTGAAAGAACTGATACCATCGGTGACCATGCAGATCTCCTAGAATGAAATGATAATTAAATCAAGGCCCTAAGCTGTCGACAGGCGTTGATATACATCAACGGGGACAGTTGAAAATGTGTGCCCCGACCGGGACTCGAAACCGTGATCTCCTGCTTACATGGAAGACGCTCTATAGGGTTACACGCTCCCCGTGAGACCCACATTCCCAACTGAATGTCTACACACTACATCGGTAGTGTCCCTGCCGACTACACTCATTACGTGCGGCAGACAATCTTACCCAGTTGTTCTGTGCTGGATGCACACGAATTGCCGGAACTCTTACGGGACTCGGTAAGATTGTCTGTCGCGAGTAATGAGTGTAGTGGGCAGGGGCATTATGAATGTAGTGTGTAGATATTAAGTTGGAAATGTGGGTCTCACGGGGAGCGAGCAAGGGATAAGTCCCTGCAGTTGCATTATCCTCTGTGCCCTCGATGGCTCAGATGCATGCCAGCACGGTAGCTCAGCGTGTTCGGTCAGAGGGCTACCTGCGCTCTGTAATAAAGAAAAAAAAACTTAGCGAACGAATGAATGAAGAACCTCAAAGGGTGTCATCGGACGTCCGCCCCGAACACATTGAACGAACAATATAGAACAAAACGAAATTTAAAAAAAAAGTAAGTAATCAGGAGATCCCGGTTTCGAGTCCCGGTCGGGACACACATTTTCAACTGTCCCTGTTAAAGTATATCAACACCTGTCGACAACTTATGGTCGTGATTTAATTATCACTTCACTATTTTTTCGAACAATCACAGGAAAAAAGCTACTTGGAAAATTTTATGATCGGCCTTTATTTTGACAGTAATAAATGAGAAATTTAGAACAATAGCACTATCTACCACGCAATTGTAAAAACTAAAAAGGAGCATTGAAGCAGATTCGGTTTCATACTCATCACTCATTTTCCAGACACAGTTATGGCGCCACCTTCGGGGAGCAAAATCCCGATTGAACTGAAATGCAGGAGGATCTGCAACGAATTGACGCATGGTGCAGGAAATGGCAATTGAATCTCAATGTAGACAAGTGTAATGTGCTGCGAATACATACAAAGAAAGATCCTTTATCATTTAGCTACAATATAGCAGGTCAGCAACTGGAAGCAGTTAATTCCATAAATTACCTGGGAGTAGGCATTAGGAGTGATTTAAAATGGAATGATCATATAAAGTTTATCGTCGGTAACGCAGATGCCAGACTGAGATTCATTGGAAGAATCCTAAGGAAATGCAATCCGAAAACAAAGGAAGTAGGTTACAGTACGCTTGTTCGCCCACTGCTGGAGTACTGCTCACCAGTGTGGGATCCGTACCAGATACGGTTGACGGAAGAGATAGAGAAGATCCAACGGAGACCAGGATCATTTAGTAATTGCGAAAACGTTACGGAGGTGATAAACTCCAGTGGAAGACTCTGCAAGAGAGACGCTCAGTAGCTAGGTACGGGCTTTTGTTGGTTTCGAAAACATAACTTCACCGAGGAGTCAAGCAGTATATTGCTCCCTCTTACGTGTATCTCGCGAAGAGGCAATGAGGATAAAATCAGAGAGATTAGAACCCACACAGAGGCATACCGACAATCTTTCTTTCCACGAACAATACGAGACTGGAATAGAAGGGAGAACCGATAGAGGTACCCGAAGTACCCTCCGCCACACACCGTCAGGTGGCTTGCGGAGTATGGATGTAGATGTAGATTTTATGAGAGCTTCGTATCAAACTGCTGCTCTCAAAACCATGTTCTCATGTTACCTGCTGTCCTACAAGCTACATTATTTCACTATAACACTAGAGATGGAAGAAGAATTTTTTTGAGTGATTTATGTTTAGCGCATGTCACGTATATATACACGGTCCAGTGACATCAGTGTGACTACCAGCTATGCTTGACATCAACGTGCAATAACCACTCTCACAGATGACAGGTGGCAAAAATAGCATTGCAGGGTATATGAAGCACGTCGGAGTGGGAGGTAGGAGGGGGGGAGGGGGATAGTGCAGTGTCGTTATCGTAATGTGGATTGTTCATTGGCTTTCAGGCCAAAGGTGTAAGCATTTCGGAAACGGCTTCGTTTCTAAACTGTTCGCGTTCCGCCGTGGTTATCGATACCGTTCCTGGTCATATGGTGCTACCCAAGCGAGGCCGAGGCAATTGTGATTCACCAAGGGCCGTAGATGACAGGGATGAAAGACGGCGGCGGAGACGTGTCCGGGCGAATAGACGAGCGACTGTTTCAGCAGCTGACCGCCCAGATGAACCAAGGGGCTACCAACAGTGTATTCTCAATGATAGTTCAACGAACGTTGCTGCGTGTGGTCCTCCACTGCCGGAGCCTGGTTCCAGCACCCGCGCCGACTGGAATTTGCACGCCAGTAATGCATCTGGACGTCCACTGGTCCACTGAGTGGCGACATGTGGCCTTCTCAGATGAAGAAAGGCAAGTCTTCCAGTCCAGATGGTATAACAATCAGTTTGCTTTCAGAGTATGCAGACACAATAGCACCTTTCTTAGCAATCATTTACAACCGCTCACTTGACGAGAGGTCTATTCCTAAAGACTGGAAACTAGCACAGGTCACGCCAATATTCAAGAAACTAAATAGGAGTAACCCATTGGTTTACAGACCCATATCACTGACCTCAATTTGCATTAGGATTTTGGAGCATATACTGTACTCGAACATTGTCAATCACCTTGAAGAAAATGACTTATTGCCGGCCGGTGTGGCCGAACGGTTCTAGGAGCCACAGTCTGGAACCGCGCGATCGCTACGGTCGCAGGTTCGAATCCTGCCTCGGGCATGGATGTGTGTGATGTCGTTAGGTTAGTTAGGTTTAAGTACTAAGTTCTAGGGGACTGGTGACATCAGCAGTTAAGTCCCATAGTGCTCAGAGCCATATGAACCATTTGAAAATGACTCGTTGATACATAACCAACATGGATTCAGAAAATATCGTTCTTGTGCAACACAGCTAGCTCTTTATTCCCATGAAGTAATGAGTGCAGTCGACAAGGGATCTCAGATCGATTCCATATTCCTAGATTTCCAGAAGGCTTTTGATACCGTTCCTCACAAGCGACTGTTAATCAAATTGCGTGCATGTGGAGTACCGTCTCAGTTGTGTGACTGAACTCGTGATTTCCTCTCAGAGAGGTCAGAGTTCGTAGTGATAGACGGTAAATCATCGAGTAGAACAGAAGTGATATCTGGCGTTCCGTAAGGTAGTGTCTGCTGTTCCTGATTTACATAAGTAATCTACGTGATAATCTGAGCAGCCCCCTTAGACTGTTTTCAGATAACGCCGTAATTTACCGTCTACTAAAATCATCAGACGATCAATTTCAAAATGATCTACAGACAATTTCTGTATGGTGCGAAAAGTGGCAATTGGCACTATACAAAGAAAAGTGCGAGGTCGTCCACATGGGTACTAAAAGAAGTACGATGAATTGGGTCTACAATAAATCGCTCAAATCTGAGGGCTGTCAATTCGACTAAATACCTAGGAATTACAATTACGAGCATCTTAAATTGGAAAGACCACATAGATAATATTGTGTGGAAGAGACTGCGCTTTGTTGGCAGAACACTTATAAGACGCGACAAACCCACTGAAGAGACAGCCTACATTACACTTGTCCGTCCTCTGCTGGAATACTGCAGCGTGGTGTGGATCCTTACCAGGTAGGATTGGCGGAGGACATCGTAAAAGTGCAAAGAAGGGCAGGTCGTTTCGTGTTATCGCGCAATAGGGGTGAGAGTGTCACTGATATGATACGCGAGATGGGGTGGCAGTCACTGAAACAAAGGCGGTTTTCTTTGCGGCGAGATCTATTTACGAAATTTCAATCACCAACTTTCTCTTCCGAATGCGAAAATATTTTGTTGGCACCCACCTATGTAGGGAGAAATGATCATCATAATAAAATAAGAGAAATCAGAGCTCGAACGGATGGATTTAGGTGTTCCTTTTTGCAACGCGTCATTCCAGGGTGGAATGGTAGACAAGTACACTACTGGCCATTAAAATTGCTACACCAAGAAGAAATGAGACAGCAGCTATACGAGTTGAAGGACATAAAAGGAAGGCAATACGTGAGAAGTGAGTGAGACAGCGTTCTAGTCCATTCCATGATGTTATTCATTCTATATACAGATTGTTTCACAAGTCATGCTTCACACTACTCGGGGCTGTAGAGGGGACTTAACTGATCAAGTTTTACATAGGAATCTACTTCTGAAAACGTCATCTAGCGACGCTGCAAAGCGTTTGCGCTCAGTAATGTAAAAATAAAAAATGGTATGCAGAGTGGAAATCTGATTCTGGAAAGGTCTATTATTGCTGTACCTTTGTATCATTTACGTTGCACTGAGAGAGAGAGAGAGAGAGAGAGAGAGAGAGAGAGAGAGACTCCTATTTTGGCTCTCTTGCTATTAAATTCCGTGCCACATCTCCATTTGAAATGATTAAAGGGATGTATAAAGCTTTTAGTAATACTAAATTACAAGGAAGGAATGCTGAATGTGACATCCTGCGTACATTCATGTCACTGGAGATACAGTTTGTATTAAATGTTACGAGAATATGGTCTCCTATTTTTTTGTAAGTACATAGACCTGTTTATTTCAACAATGGTTTACATCAGTTTACAGCTTGAACATTTAGCTGTTTTTC